>NW_016803658.1:1011627-1045852 GCF_001698545.2 Rhinopithecus bieti | reverse complement strand
CAAGCTCATCCTTTTTTATGGCTGCATAGTATTCCATGGTGTATATGTGCCACATTTTCTTAATCCAGTCTATCACTGATGGACATTTGGGTTGGTTGCAAGTCTTTGCTATTGTGAATAGTGCTGCAATAAACATATGTGTGCATGTGTCTTTATACTAGCATGATTTATAATCCTTTGGGTATATACTCAGTATGGGATTGCTGGGTCAAATGGTATTTCTAGTTCTAGATCCTTGAGAGTTTACCACACTGTCTTCCACAATGGTTGAACTAATTTACACTCCCATCAATAGTGTAAAAGTGTTTCTATTTCTGCACATCCAGAATCGACAAAGAACTCAAATAAATTTACAGGAAAAAAACAACCCCATCAAAAAGTGGGCAAAGGATATGAACAGACACTTCTCAAAAGAAGACATCTATGCAGCCAACAGACACATGAAAAAATGCTCATCATAACTGGTCATCAGAGAAATGCAAATCAAAACCACAATGAGACACCATCTCACGCCAGTTAGAATGGCAATGATTTAAAAGTCAGGAAACAACAGATGCTGGAGAAGATGTCAAGTATTTCTTTATAGCAATGTGAGAATGACCTAATACATTTGCCATCTTGGGAAAAAATAGGAGAAGAAACTTAAGTGCCTGTTTCTTCATTCATGGTGATGAGCTCTTAGTAGAATATGAAGATTGCACTGCATATTATATGTGTTAATCACTTATTCCCTCACAAATTCTAGGTGGCTAACACTTCTACCCTACACTGTGATTTAGGAGGAAAGGTGACAAAGAGGGGAATAGAGAGAAGAGCTGAAATTGAGTTAAAAGTGTAATTTTGTGCTTCAAACAGGTATAGAATAGAATAGGAGGCACAGGATGACTACATGAATGAATTAGCATTTTTGGAAGAGAAAATGTACACTTGGTTAAGTAGACAGTGCCTTTTTTTGCTTTTTAAATTCTTTTAATTGTTACAAAAAGTTCTTTTCACGCTAGCGGTTAGGGCTGGGCACGGTGGCTCACGCCTGTAATCCCAGCACTTTGGGAGGCTGAGGCGGGCAGATTACTTGAGGTCAGAAGTTAGAGACCAGCCTGGCCAACAGAGTGGAGCCACATCTCTACTAAAAATACAAAAATTAGCCGGGCGTGGTGGCAGGTGCCACCCAGCTACTCAAGAGACTGAAGCAGGAGAATTGCTTGAATCCAGGAGGTGGAGGTTGCAGTGAGCCGAGATCATGCCACTGCACTCCAGCCTGGGCGACAGAGCTAGACTCTGTCTCAAAAAACAAAACAAAACAAAACCCCCAAAATAGCATTTATTGTGTCCTAAAAAATACAAAAGAAATTTTGTTTGAATCGAAATGTGGGCCAGAATTTAAGAAGGGGAGTGAAGCATCCTTGGGTTCTTGGCATGGTAATTGTTGTAGATACAACAGTGAGAAAGTTCTCAGGAGGTGGTGAAGTTTCAGAAGTGAGTAAAGATCACTTGTATGGTCATAATTTCCACCCAGAGATTCTCCTGCTGAGGTCTTCTAGGCTCAAAATTTGAAGGGATTTGTATTAACATAGGAAGCTCTTTCTTTGTTAAAGCCTCTTAGACCTTAAGTAACTTGCAAGAGGGTGTTTTGACAAGGTTTATGAAAATGGTGTCAGGAAAAGGAAATTACTTGCTTTAATAACTCTGCCATTATTGTTGTTAAGTGTTTTGCATTCTGTTTGGTGATTTGCATACAGATGGGGCCATATGGACTCAGAACTGTGTTCTTTGTGTTTCTTCCCATTTCTTCCTCTACAAGAAAATGAGTCAGATATGTAGATCAAGTTGTCGTAAAAGAGCCAGTGATTTTAATTTTGAGAAAGAAGTTAACCTACATACAGCATCGGGAGTAGGGCTGGAAGAATATTGTTCTGCTTAACTGTTTTTATCCTGGACTAGTAAAGCTTTTACATTGCCATAGAATTTTAGAGCTGAAGGAGCTTAGAAATCATATAGTCCAGCTGGATCTAGACCTACAGTCCTGACTTTGAGTCAGTATTTCTCACTATTTGTACTTTCTTTCTTTATAAAATGTATATTACAGTGGTTAAAAGTTTAGCTCAAGAAACATAAGAAGCAGATGCCCATGGCAAAATAAGCAGTTTATAGAAATAGTTTATAGTTTATACCAGTTTCTATTGTTGCCATCATTATGTCCATGTCTTTTATTTCTTAGTTTGAAAATATGTCAACAACATAACATCTATAGAAATAATGTCTACAGTATTAATTTATGGTTTTTTTTTTTTTGAGAGGGAGTCTCACTCTGTCACCCAGGCTGGAGTGCTGTGGTACGATCTCAGCTCACTGCAAGCTCCACCTCCTGGGTTCACACCATTCTCCTGCCTCAGCCTCCCGAGTAGCTGGGACTACAGGTGCCTGCCACCACGGCTGGCTAATTTTTTGTATTTTTAGTAGAGACGGGGTTTCACTGTGTTAGCCAGGATGGTCTTGATCTCCTGACCTCGTGATCCGCCCACCTTGGCCTCCCAAAGTTAATTTATGTTTTAAATAAACTATAGCATTATAAAAACCCCAATTAATTGATGTTTTGGGTAGCAGTTTCCAAGCTCAAAATTTAAAGACATCTTGAATCTGTGTTCAAACCTGATAATCTTAATAATAAAATTCTGCTGGCAATAAAATGTCAACTTGTGTTTAACAAGAGGGTAAATACATTTTTTTATTAAGGAGACTATAGAAAGGAAATTACTTCAAAACAGTTCAAAATCATAGAATATATTGTTCTATACCCAATAGATAACAAATAAGTACAACAATTACTATGGAGGTAGCTGGTATCCCTCAGGATTTAGGATTAGGTGAACCTTTACCCAGGTGATGGGTCCTGAACTTTTATGGGATTTATCTCCCAACCTTTGATTCACATATGTTTCATTAAGGTATGTAGTATACTTGTTACTTTTTTCTCATAGGACCCATTCAGCATAATATCATCAATGTAATGAACTAGTATATTCCTTTTCTATTGCTGCTGTAACAAATTACCACAAATTTAGTGCCTTAAAACAATACAAATCGATTCTCTTAGTTTTAGAGGTCAGAAGTGCTAAAGTCAAAGATGTTGACAGGAGTATGGTTTTTCTGGAAGCCTTAGAGGGAAACATACTTTCTTGGTTTTTTCCGGCTTTTCTAGGCTACTTGCATTCGTGAACTGGTGGCCTTTTTCCTCCACCTTCAAAGCCAATAGAATAGTGTCTTCAAGTCTCTTTCTCTCCCTCTCTTTCAGCCTCTTACCCTGACTTCTGATTCCATCATCACATCTCCTTCTCTGTCTCTGTGACTCTGACCCTCCTACCTCCCTCTTATAAGGATTCTTGTGATTACATTGAGTCCATTTAGATAATCCAGGATAATCTCCGAATCTCAGTATCTTTAACTTATTCACATCTGCAAAATTTATTTTGAAATGTAAGGTAATGTATTTGCAGATATCTAACTGTAGTTATGGGTATAGTGGCAATAAAGGATTATGGGAATAATGGACATCCTGCCTTGGCAAACTAACCTAGGCGAGACTATTACATTGTTTTTAAGCAAAGGAAGGCTACTCTCCATCGACATAGGAAAGTCATCTTCTTCCACTGACAAAAGAGACTCAGAGTGATGGGTATTCAAAATTCTCAGATTCATCCTAGTCCAACTAGATGTCCTCATTCCTCCAGCATCATAACTTTTAAGGACACTTCTAGTGGCCATGAATCCTTCAAATCACAAACTTGTACTTAACATTTGCCTTATAGTGGTATTGGTCTTATGGCTAGAAGGAGTGAGATTCCTTTAGGACCGCCACAGAAGCCTTTTAGTTCTCTGTCATGACTTGAAATGAGTATACAGAGTTAAGATTCTAATTTTCCTTAAGCAAGTTAGTGCACTCAGAAGAATTCACCCCACACTACTGTTCCTTACAGTTATCTCTATTGCTATGATGGTCAAGTGCAGCAGCCACCTGGGGCTTCAAGGAACTTCATCACAACCATCCAGAAGTGATCCCCTGATTAAATGCATGCCATGGATGATTTACATCCTATTTCCTCTTGCCTGGGAACTCAGTACTACTACACTCAAGTCTAAACACATGATTCAAACCAAATCCAAGACCAGCAGTCTCCACATTGTTTGGGAACTTGATAGGGAGTAAAAAATCAAGCCCTGCCCAAGACACACTAAATCAGAATCTGTTAGAGTGGGGTCCAAGGATTTGCAACTCATAACCTCTCTGGGTGATTCTGAGGGCATAATAAAGCTTGAGGAACAGGGACTACCCCTAAATCTGCCTAAGCAAAGGGAAGATTTTGGAATGGACAAAATATAGAAATTCAGAGGAGGAAATTTTGCTCTTTGGTGGTGTTGGGATCTGAATTCAGGGAGATTCTCTGTGGGCCTGGGATCCAGATCTCTGAAGAGGGAGCATTCACTGGATGGTGCTGATCTCTCTGGAGGGGGGAAGAAATAATGAGACTGGTTCTGTAAGTGTTGGAAAAACTTCCAGGTGATTCAGCTGCTGCTATAGGAAGGAACTCCCACTGCTGGGTTGAAGAAGCATGGTGGGGGTGATGCTCACAGGAACCACAAGCCAACAGGTCTCTTTCTCCTCCCCTAGACTTGCATTCTTTCTCTAGTGCTCATAATTAGAAGAGCCTAATGTTCATTCAACCGGCAATGCAGAAATGTGGTTTGCAGAGTCCCAGCCCAGCATAACAAAACAGAATTTAGAAGGATGGGTTTGAAACTGAGACAATAACTTAATAACTGACACAGTTAATTGTTGCTGCTTTCTGTCTAATTTATTTACAAGAAAGAACATAAATTTTCAGATATTAGTAGAACATCAATTTCAAAAAGATAATTTCCTACTAATATTCTTTCAACCAATGGATTAGTTTAATAAGTAAATAAATTCTTGCTTTTTGAGATTTATGTGTTAGACCCTACCCTATGAGTTTAGCACCCCATTAGCTAGAAAAGGACCCTGCCCAGTAAAATATACTCGGGAAGCATTTGACTATCATGATATTGTAATTCAAACTCATATAGTCTATACTATTCATGTGTGTGAATTCACACTATGTGTTAATTGTGATTTTTTAAAAAAAATCATGAAGTTAAACAAAATGCAACAATAAACTGGAAGCCGAAGCTGTTAAAATACTGTTACTGCTATCCTGATTTCTACTATTTGTGACTAACAAAAAGGTTTCATTGTTCTTAGTGATTTTAATAAGTAAAGGGCATAATGTATATCTATGAATAAATGTAGTAGTAAAATATTAATACAGCAGATGGATGCTCTATAGAGCACATCCATGTGACTTATCTGTTAATTGCCGGGTATACATTCCACTAAAATTCTTCTACAAATTAGTGAAGAACCAAAATCATTTTACTCCTGTGGCAGATTCCTCAGTGAGAAAGAACAGGTTTACTGAGGCTTCACTGGGTCCAGGAGGCGATTTCTTAGACTGTAAGTGCCTTCTCGGGGTTTTGCTTGAATTTACAATATGTGTTTATTTGAAGCCCCAAAAGACAGATGACAGAAAAACTTTTATCTGTTGTCTTGTAATCAAGGGGGTAAAGAGCTACGGATTTTGATTTCTTTTGCCAGAGGCAGTAACCTTATGCTAGCAACATAAACACAGATGCAGTGAACCATTCCATCTAAACCTCTTCAGAAGTTCATGGATATTTTCCATGAGATGACTAGTTCTGATATTCAGTTTGATTTATAAAGAAGGTTTTTTTTTTTTTTTTTTTTTTTTTTGTAAATTTCTCTCAATATAGTGAACTTGGTTCAAGAGTAAAGTTATCCAATGGGTAATAAAAAAATGACTTTAACCTTTCGCTACATAAACTATAATACTATTACCTTAAGTGTTAAAGTATTGTGATATTCAAAGTACATTTTCATGGATTGTCTTTTTTTGATTATGGAGACAATAGAATAGAAAGGGCAGTCATTATCACTGTTATTTTATAGATGAACAAAATGAGTCTCCAGCAGGGTAAGAGATTGCCTGAGGACGTAACATGATATATGGTGGATTTAAAACGGAGAACTGAGACACGGAGCTAACTTTTTGAATAGAATTTATGATTTATAAACATTTTGCAATGTATTTCTAATAAAAAATAAGAAAAACAGAATATGTAATTTCCTCAAAATAGGATGGAGTAAAGAATAGAACACTGGCTGAGAGACCTGGTCCCAGTCTTAGTTTTACACTGACTGGCTGATTTTAGACAAGTTGCTATTTGCTATTTCAGAGTCTCAGTTTGAACATTATACAAAGAGAATGTTGAACCAAATAATTCCTAGTGTCTCTTTCAGACCCAACATTTTATGAAATAATTGCTGTTCAACTACCTAAGTGCTTGAGTTTTCTAAGTGATTAATTCCCTTCCACCATCCCCTCTCTACTTACACCTCTGCAACTATATGTAACTCACTAACCAAGGAGGTAAATTTGTACATTTGGATTGTGCAGACTTCAGAACCCCAACTACCAAACACATTTCTCCTATGAACTTGCTACTGTGCTCCTTTCTTATCTAACTTTCTCTAGATTTTCCCAAAATAGAGCCTCTTTTTAGGGCTCAAGAGAAAGTTGGTAGATATTGTGTATTCGTTTTCTAGGGCTGTCATACCATAGAATGGGTGGCTTAAACAACAGAAATTTATTTCCTTACAGCTCTGGAGGCTAGAAATCTAAGACTAAGGTGTTGGCAGGTTTGGTTTCTTCTGAAGACTCTCTCTTTGGCTTGCAGAAAGCTGACTTCTCACTGTATCCTCACATGGCCCACCCTCCAGTCTGTGTGTTGTTTGTGTCCTAATCTCTTCTTATAAGGAGACCAGTCATAGTGGATTAAGGCCTGCCCATATGACCTCCTTTGGCCTTAATTGCTTCCTTAGAGGCTCTATCTCCAAATACAGTCACATTTTGAGGTACCAGTGCTTAGGGCTTCAACACAGGAATTTTGGGGGTACACAATTCAGCCTATAACATACTGATTTTAAAAAGTCTCCCTTAAAACATTCTCTGGGAATGAGGGAATAAAGTTATAGAATAGACCACCAAAGTGGGGAGTGGGTATAATTGGGGGAAAGAGTATTAAATATGGAATGACCCATTGCTAATTAAGTGGTTTGGGACAATCAGAAAACACTCTTTGCTGAAAGTAGGCCTTGTCCAGGACTGTCCTTGTAGAGCTGATGACTTGGATGAAACGTAATGAACTTATCTTATTGATGTATCTCAAGAGTAATTATTGCCGTGTCAATACTTCAGAGAGGCCCTTTTGGTAAAATGAGGCAATATGCTGTTTTATCCCAGAATTCACTATTTTCCTTCATCCAAAAGGCATATGATTTAACCATCTTTTAGTTCAGGATCACAAGAAACCTTTTAGCTGATTTGTCTCTGGCATAAAGAAGTCTAAAACTACTAAAAGATTTGGCTACTTTTGTAAGTACTGGGATTATTGGGTAGTTGCTGTATATGTTTTCTGTGTTCTGGTTGAATAAAAGAGAATTCATTTGCCTCAGGTAGATCTGTGCAAGTTTTTAGTCTCATTCCAAACACAGACATGACATGTGTGTCATGACACAAAAAAAACCCCAAAGCCTAGATTGTGCTGTCCAACATGACAGCCATTAGCTACATATGGCTATTTAAATTTAAAGTTGAATTAATTAAAATTAAATAGAATAGGAATCTAGTTTCTCAGCTGCACTAGCCATATTTCAAGTGCTCAGTGGTCATGTGTGGTCACTGTATTAGACAGTGCAGAGACAGAGCATTTCCAAAATCACAGAAACCCTATTGGACAGCACTAATCTAGATTATTTTTCAGGCAGACACCTATTGCTAACACATTATCTCATTTGAAGGAATCAAACTTGTACTGTAAAACATTTTGCGCTTGTATCCGTGAGTGATGTATTTAGCTATAAATAACAAAAAGCCAACTATAGTGGCTTAAAGAAAAAAGGGTTTATTATTCCTACCGTAGGCTCAGGAACAGTGTCAGGGTCCATGTCTCTGATTTTCTTGGTCTCTCTCTCAGAGTGAAAGATAGCTGCTTTGATGCCAGCCATTATACCCATATTTAAAGTAAGAAGGAAAAGGAAGGAAATGTGTGGCATTTGTAGCAGAAAAGCGAAAGCTTTCTCAGAAATCTGTTAGCCAACTTTGGCATGTATCTTGGCCACAAGGGATTTTTGTGCCCGCTCATGACAACAGTTAGGGATAATGGATTGAAAGTCACAGTTGAGGTCACCAACCAGTGAATAGTGTCTGCCACAACTTTCTAGTAGAATTTGTGAAAAATGTTTCCCAAAATGACAGGGAAGTTAACAAGAAACAAAAGATGAGAGCCCATCCTTCCTCTAAAGAAGGTAAGTATTTAAGGTCTGGTTATTTTTTATTTTTTGCTTATTCAACAATCCATATTCCTAATATTGACAAACTAGGAAGAAGTAGCTACTTCTATCTGGATTACATATGCTGATTGTGATAATGGTTGTGACCACAAAGAACAGTTACCAAGAAGTGGTGTGATGAAGTGGAAAGTGGGTAGACTTTCTTTCACCTGTTGTTGTAATTAGTAAGTTGAGCAGGTCACTTATA
Organism: Rhinopithecus bieti; assembly: GCF_001698545.2. Taxonomy (NCBI): domain Eukaryota; kingdom Metazoa; phylum Chordata; class Mammalia; order Primates; family Cercopithecidae; genus Rhinopithecus; species Rhinopithecus bieti. The sequence goes on along the minus strand of NW_016803658.1, from coordinate 1,037,162 downwards.
CTTAGGTTGGTCGTCTACAGGGAGGAGATTATTGTGAGGATCAAATGAGTTAACATGTCTGACATGTATCTGGTGTGGAGAAGCAACTTCACAAATGTTACTTCTATTTCTTACCCCTTTGCATGTGCTGTGCAGATTGGCCCCAAATGAGCTCTCAGAATTTATCACAGTGAGTGTCATAAAATTTCCAAATATAGATTGAAATATTTAACATGAAGCATTAGCCTGATCACACATACTCAGAAAACATATATCTTATGTCCTTTTTTCATCTAGGGATGTCAGACTTATCACAATGTGTTCTTTTATTTCTCTGAAGTTAAAAATTACTAAGAAGAATCGAATATTTACTTTTTTCCCCTTACATTCCCTTTATTTAGTTGACTCATAGGTCTGGACATAATTTAGAATCCACCTCAGCTCACTGAGCTTCAGAAACTCAACTGCCTCAGAGAAGAAGCACATGTGGAAGAGAATGTAGTTACAGGAACAGATGTGGGGAATGATGGCAGGCAGGCTTTTCTGCATCCTAAGCAACTTCAGGAAAGAAAGATGACTGTCAAAAGAAACTGACTGCTCGGGAGGCTGAGGCAGGAGAATGGCGTGAACCCGGGAGGCAGAGCTTGCAGTGAGCTGAGATCCGGCCACTGCACTCCAGGCTGGGCGACAGAGCGAGACTCCGTCTCAAAAAAAACAAAAAAACAACAACAAAAAAGAAACTGACTGGGTCCTAGAAAAAGCCATTATGAAGAGAGAGGAAGGGGCTGATGGAGATTTACAAAAGAATAAAACCTTCCCTAATATTAAAGCAAGTGCCTTGGGGCCATACAACCATCCTCAAGGTACCGAGGAATAGAGAAAAGTGCAAGGCTAGAGCAATCATTTTGAATTGCTACTGGCGTTTTTCTTTGAACATAGTGGCCAACTGGGGCTGCAATCAGCTTAATTATACCTACATCAAAGGGAGTAGCACAAAGTGAACAAGTATATCTGAAGAAAGTCTGCTGTAAATAGTTGCCTTGATGGAGAGGAATCTGAGAATCCTAGGTTTCCTCTATGAGATTAAATGGTTTACAAATTACTAGCTCTTGCAATGTATCAACAATTTTGAAGGTGGACAAAGGAATTATTTCTTCTTTGTTCCTATTATTCAAATTGTAGCCTCTACAAAGCATGTCTTAGATACCCTGCTTCTCTGATGAGACTCTGCTCGGAAGTCTTGGTACATGTAGACAGCCAGGAAGAATTCACAGAAGGGTAATTAGAATGGCTGAATGAGATGAGATTAGGAGGAGTGATGAGTAAGTTTGACTAGACAGTGAGGAAGAAAATGCTAAGCATTTTGTTCCATATTTGGAAGGCAATAAAGAGCAAGGGCCAAAGGGAATTATTTGCTGTGTTACTTGGGGCATAATGAAGCATAATGAGGTAAAATGAAACTAAGGAGATTTTAGTGAGTATTTGAAATGTCTCCTGCCATTAGCAACTCCAGGTTAGCCTTCTTAGAACAGGCCTCATTTAACAAAATGGGCTTTCTCTGTGATTGAATGCCATCCATTACACTATAGAATCCTTTCTTCTGGAGAGGCACCATGAGCACTTTTATTAGAGATTTAGGATTAATTTAGGCTGCCCCTAGAAATCGTGTTACAAAAAGCAATTCTCTATTGTTTTGCATATTCAACAGTATAAAACTGCTTGCTTTTTTTTTTTTTTCGTTAACAAACACTGTCTTGGTTTGGGTACCCACAAAACCAGAGCTGGAAATAAGGATCTGAGTGGATATAATTTATTTAGGAAGTGACCTCAGGAAGTAGGAGGAAGGGAAGGAGGAGAGTGAGGTAAGGGAGAAGGAAAGGCTAATAAAGACTGCATTATGAAAGTTCCCTACTACTGTAGGCAATGGGGGATCAACTCACAAATGCCTCCTGGAATTTTCTCTCTTAAGCATGAGAGAGGCTAGAGTATTTATCCACTGGCTCCGATCGCCGTTGAATGCAAGCTGCCCTTAGAGATGTTAACTTCCAAGCATTTCCAAGGGCTTATTTCCCACAGATGTGACAAAGACTCCTAGGCAGAAAAGCAAAGGTTTTGTGGGTGATGATGTCTTTGTGGGTACATGGAACTGTCTGGCACAGAGACCATTAAAATCAGAGGTGGGTCAAAGAGTTGGGGCTCAAGGCACTGGCAACAGCTGCTACAAACCCAGTTTGTCTCCCTAAACACCGACCTCACCCTCTCCAGGCTTGGTTAGAAGGAGGACAAAGCACTTTATATGGTGACATTGACTCTACAAAGTCAGAGCTGGTGCTCATCTTCAAAGCCTAACTTTTACCATGCTTGCAATAGCTGTATACTCTTTCCTATGAAACCCTCTTGAGGCTTCATTAATTCCAGACCATTTTTTTTCAGTTTAATGCAGAAGTTGTAATTCTTTGTTTTGTCATCAGTTTTTTCAAACTTGCCTCATCCAGTGAATTACCAAACAAGCAGCTATTCCATGATTTTCTGTGTAAATGTGTACCTAGTAAAGTGATTTGCATTCGATGTATATTCAATAAATGTAGGTTAATTATTTTGTTTTTCATTTCTATCCATTTTTAATTAAAAAAGCAATATGTGCACATGATAAAATTCAAGCAATACAAAAGCTTATACAATAAAAGATTTTATTTTGGATTTTTTTTTTTTTTTTTTTTAGAAATTTTGCTCTTATTGCCCAGGCTGGAATGCAGTGGAGCGATCTCGGCTCACTGCAACCTCTGCCTCCCAGGTTCAAGCGATTCTCCTGCCTCAGCCCCCTGAGTAGATAGGATTACAGGCGTGCGCCACCACGCCTGGCTAGCTTTGTGTTTTTAGTATAGATGGGGTTTCTCCATGTTGGTCAGGCTGTCTTGAACTCCTGACCTCAGGTGATCTGCCCATCTTGGCCTCTCAAAATGCTGGGATTATAGGCGTGAGCCACTGCACCCAGCCAAAAAAGTTATTATTATTTTTTTTAACCTTGACTTCCAGTCTCTCTTTCTTAATATAGCCTTTTTTTTTTTTTTTTTTTTTTTTTTTGAGACAAAAATCTCCCTCTGTCACTCAAGCTGGAGTGCAGTGGCCTGATCCATAGCTCACTGCAGCCTTGAACTAACTCCTGGTCTCAAGCAATCCTCCCACTTCAGCCTCCTGAGTAGCTGGCACTACAGGTGTGAGCCACTGTGCCTGGCTTATTGTTAATAGTTATTTATTGTTCCAGAAGTTGTCTGTGGATATGTGAGCATATTTATATATCCATTAAAATGTAAATTGGATCGTGTATACATGATCTGTACTTTTTCATTGAGCAAGTATATTGAAGATTGTTTAATAATAGCATATACATATCTACCTCATTCATTTTACTTTATTTTCCTCCAATTTTTTGAGGTATAATTTATAAATAAAATTATATATATTTAAGGTGTACAATTGATGTTTTGATATATGTACACATTGTGAAGTAATTACCACAATTAAGCTAATTAACATATCTATCATGTCATATAGTTAACATTTTTTGTATGTTTGGTGAAAACACCTAAGATCTACTTTTTTAGCAAATTTCAAGTATAAGATACATTATTATTACATATAGTTACCATGCTGTACATTAGATCTCCAGAACTTAATTATCTTATAAGGTATGAAACAAGAAATTTTGTGTCCTCAGACCAAAATCCCCCCATTTCCTTCCTCATCCCAGCCACTACCCCAGATTTAGTTGATTCTAAAGAGTTCAACTTTAGATTCCATATGTAAGTGGAAATATCTAAGTAGTTGTCTTTTTGTGTCTGGCTTATTTCACTCAGCACAACATAACGTCCTCTGGATCATCCATATTGTTGCAAATGGCAGGATTTTCTTTTTTTAAAGATGAATAATATTCTAGTGTGTGTGTGTGTGTGTGTGTGTGTGTGTGTGTACCAGTATTAAACCACATTTTCTTTATTCCTTCTTCTGTTGACACTTAGGTTGATTCTATATCTTGATTATTGGGAATAGTGCTGCAGTAAACCTGAGAGTGTAGATATTTCTTTGAGACACAGATTTCAGTTCCTTTGGATACATACTCAGAGGTGGGATTGCTGGATCATATGGGAATTCTATTTTTAGTTTTGTGAATGCCTCATTTGTTTTAATAGCTATCTGGTATTCCAGTGTACAGATGTGTTATTCATTAATCTGAGTTTTCTGCCTCCCAGAGAATTTCTAGAATTGTAATAATCATAACATCATAATTAATTTGCCCATTTTGTCAGTTAGGATAGAGTTGGTTATACTGTGGTAATAGTTTTCTATTGTGACGACAGATTGCCACAAACTTAGCAGCTTAACACAAAACAAATTTATTATCTTTCCATTTCTGTGGGTCAGAATTCTGGGTATAGGTTACTGAGTCCTCTGCTCAGGGTTTCATCAAGCTGAAAAGCAAGGTGTCAGCATGACCTGCAATTTCATCTAAGGCTTCAGATTTTCTTCCAAGCTCACTGGTTGTTAGAAGAGATTATTGCCTTGCAGCTTTATGACTGAGGTCCCTGTTTTCTTGATAGTTGTCAGTGGGGGACCGCTCTGAGCTCCTAGAAGCTGCTCTTCTCCACAGATAATTAATCATGTGACTTCTTGCTCCTTTTAGGCCAGCAGGAGTGTCAGCTTCTGCTTGGTGTCTCTTTTAAGGGCTCGCTTGATTAGGTCAAGCCCACCTAGGACAATCTGCCCTTTGTTTAACTCAAAGCCAGCTGATAAAGAATCTTAATCATATCTGCAAAATTTCTTTTGCCATATCATGGGACTGCTATCCCACCATGTTCCCAGGTCTTGCCTATGCTCCAGAAAAGGGGTCCTGGAGTCCATTTGGAAACTCTGCCTACCACACGTAGTGACAAGTGCCTCCTACAAAATATCAGTGTTTTAAGACAATGAATGCTTATTTTTCACTCTAGCTACTCATCCATCATGGATTCTAAAAGGGGCTTTGCTTATTGTTGTCATACAGGGTCCTATACAGATAGAACACTTGCCCTTTCAATACGCCTAATGGCCAGTCCAGGAGGAAAAGAGACATCTAGAGAGAGGGTTTTGCCTTGTCAATTAAATGCTTTACTCACAATCCATTAGCCAGAATTATGTGACCATACCCAACCACATGAGGACCAGGAAGTACAATATTACCATGTGCCTAATAAACTGAAATATCTGGTGAGTGCCTAGGCTGGAGCGCAGTGGCACAATCTCAGCTCACTGTACCTCTGCCTCCCGGGTTCAAACCATTCTTGTGCCTCAGCCTCCTGAGTAGCTGGGACTACATATGTGTGCCACCACACCCAGCTAATTTTTGTATTTTTAGTAGAGACGAGGTTTTGCTGTGTTGGCCAGGCTGGTCTTGAACTTCTGGCCTCAAGTGATCCCCCAACTTGACCCCCCAAACTGCTGGGATTACAAACATGAGCCGTGATGCCTGGCCTGGTGAATCACCATCACTTTCATCTATTTATACATTCAGATTGTCACTCACAGATGGGCTAACGTGGTACTCAACCCAGCTTCCTCAGGAAAATTCTCTCAAGTATTCACAATTGATAGTACTTGCACTCCATTTGAGACATCTCATGATTAACGTGGTAGATTTCATAAAGTATGTTTAAGGAAAGTGAAATATTTTGATTCTGTGTTCAAAGAATTATCTATTTTTTATGTGTGAATGTTTCCAGTTTGAGAGAGTTGTCAGTTGAAGGCTGTTTGACAGCTTTAGTTTCTTAGCTACAGGGATTACTATGTAAGTTTCTGTTGTGCAATAATTGACCTTGAAAGCAGCCAAATCACCAAGGAAGTGACAGGTGATCCGCAAAGCAAAAGAGGGTAGCAAGCAGGAGACATGAGGAGCAGGCAGCAAAATGCTGTCAGGAATGAAAGGCTGGGTAAAGGTCATCTCCTCTGAATGACTTTACATTGTTTTTCTAACTTGCTTTCCAGAGTCAGAATCTTAGAAAGATCCAACATTGTGTATACTATGCAATAATATTCTTTTCAGGTGGACATCCAGTCTTTGTGTGAATATATCTAAAGCAGGGACCTCACTACCCCCAGAAGCAATGTATTCTTTTTGTTTAAAAAGTAAAACTTTCAGGTGTATACAAACATAGACAGTATTGTATATGGAATCTTGAGTACTCACCATCTAACTTAAGCAGGTATCAATGTTTTGCTATTGTTGTATTTGTGAACTCCCATGCAAATTTTCTTTGCTGTATTATTTTAAAGCAAATCCTACACAACAGCTCATTTAACTCATATATATTCCAGTGTGTGTATCTAATGTATATAGATTTATTTTACCCTTTACTTATAATCCATTTAATTTTTAGATAAGTGTACTGATGAGAAATTTCTTCTCTGAATATTATGCTGAAAGTTTGCTTTCTGTAAATTTGGCTTATTGATCCTTGTTTGTCTTTGGAACAATGCATGATAACCTCTCTTTCATAAGACTACCTTGCAGTCAACAAATACTTAAATTCTGTTTATGATAGCTAGCTTTCCTATCTACCCATCCCAAAACACTTGATCACCACTGATGCAGTTAGGCTTTGTGTTCCCACACAAATCTCATCTTGAATTGTAATCCCAGAATCCCCACGTGTCAAGGAAGAGACCAGGTGGAGGTAACTGAATCATGGGATTCGTTTGCCCCATGCTGTTCTTGTGATGGTGGTGAGTTCTCACAAGATCTGATGGTTTTATAAAGTCCTCTTCCTCCTTCACTCAGCCCTTCTCCTTCCTGCCGCCTTGTGAAGAAGGTGCCTTGCTTCCCCTTTGCCTTGGCCATAATTTAAGTTTCCTGAGGCCTCCCCAACCATGCGGAACTGTGAGTCAAATAAACCTCTTTCTTTATAAATTACTCAGTCTTGGGCAGTTCTTTATAGTAGTATGAAAACAGATTAATGCAACCACACATGATATACTTTATGTAACCATCACACCTATAGTGAAATTTCTTTATTGTCTTACCATGCTTCTCTGAACACATTCCAAATGGCCAAGGTCTGTCCTAAAATGAAGTGTCAGAATATAACTCAACCCTCTAGAGATGGTGTGACCACTGAAAAGTGCAGTGCTGTTTTCCTTGGTCTGGATACACATACAAAGTAAATTTTTTAATAGGAAGCGTAACTTATTGACTGATATTGAGCTTTTAGTCAAGTAAAACAGCCTGATTTTTTAATGTAAATTATGACAAAGGGACTTCCTTTTATACCTATGAATTGATTTTGCTGAATCTAAATGCAGGTGTAGTATACATTATTTTGGATACCCTAGAAGCTCTGACTTGGCCACTATACAATAATAAAATTTCAATATAACAAAATATTGCACATATACCTTATAAATTTTAAAACACAAAATAGAAACACAGAACAAGCAGAATGTATGGTTTAGGTATTTTCAATTATTTCTCTCCTATGAGCAGAGATTTCCTAGATCCAAAACATGTTTCACATTAAAGGGTTTTCCTTATGTTGCAGAAATATTCTGAAATCAGTTGATAGAAATTAGTTGGTAAAACAGTGACTTAGACAAGTTTATAAACTGAAATCGCTAAGTTTCTCTGAAAATCAATAGTTACGCTAAACTAAAAAAGTAATATCCCAGGACAGATGGCTTTAAAAGAGCAGCATAGGACACGTGGAAGAAAATCTCTAGAATGTGTTCAATAAAAAAGAATCCAGATGAGTCCAGAAAAGTCAGATTCCTAAAGTTATCACTACTTGTTTGTTGTCTCCACATAATACCAAAAGAGCGGCCGGGCATGGTGGCTCACCTCTGTAATCCCAGCACTTTGCGAGGACGAGGAGGGAGGATCACTTGAGGCCAGGAGCTCAAGACCAGCCTGACCAACATGGTGAAACCCTGTTCAACTAAAATACAAAACATTAGCTGGGTGTGGTACATGTGCCTGTAATCCTAGCTACTCGGGAGGCTGAGGCAGGAGAATTGCTTGAACCCAGGAGGCAAAGGTTGCAGTGAACCAAGATTGTGCTACTGCACTCCAGCCTGGGTGACACAGTGAGACTCTGTCTCAACAAAAGAAAAAAGAAAAAAGAAAAAAAAAAGCTGGATGAGTTTTGCCAAATATGAAGGAAAACCATACAATAAACATTAAAAAAATTGCAATTGTTTGACTTAAATGAGAGACTGAACAGTGTGCCAGAATTAACTTTTGGAAAAATTGGCAGGGTCAGGGTGGAAGATATAGAGAGTTCAGGGGTTTCAGAGGCTGTAACTAACAAGGAGAAGAGACACTATTATTTTCTTTTTCACAGACAGGTATAATACAGTCTATCTAAAGGGATGTTTTGCTGCCACTTGAGAAAGACACACTGCATCTACTAAAGTTATTGACAAATAAAACAAACAGTGAGCCCTCTATTGATTATGTGGTTCTGTTTCTGGACATTTTCCCCTATCAATGAGGTTCAAAATGTAAAGCTAGACCTAAATGTATATAGTTTTAATGGTAAAATTACATTGAGACAATAACAGATCAAATCATTATTAAGGATGTAACAGCTTGAACTCAGACAATTAAAAAAACTCAACATTCTAGCCCTTTGCCTTTCAATGAGTTTTGGTAATAGCTTGGCTTTGGAGAATATCAATCCTACTGAACCTCTTTTCTTTAAAATATTAGGTTGGTACAAAAGTAATTGCTTTTGCCATTAAAGAAATGGGAAAAACCACAATTACTTTTGTACCAACCTAATATTTGCAGGTCCTAAAGAAAATTTATTTTACTCTGAAAATCAGGAAGTCAAAAAGGCAGACAGTAACACTGAATGACCTTTTACAGGGGCAGCTCTATATAGTGAGGCCAGGATAAAGTACCATGGGTTTATGCATTTGCACTGTGGACATAGAATGACAAATGTAATAACCAAAAAACTTTATTACAAAATTGAGAAATATTGAAACCCTACATTAATTATTACAATTACAGGAAATTACTGAAATGCCAACATTAGTTTTTAATTATTTGTATTAAACTTTATTTAAAAGTGGTTATGATTCTTTAATCAAGGCAGGTAATATAGCTAGTGTATATGTGATGAGATGCATACAATTCTTATTTTTTAGTAAAAGTCTACCCATGTTCCATTAACTTTTATAGCATCTAAAATTTAAAGGGAACTCTCCAGTTATTGATATACAGCTAGATAAATTGTGAACTGTCCTTGATGCATAAGAGAAATTCTGGTGCAGAGTAAGCAAACCAGGTAAGCAGTACCTCTAATCAAATTAATAATACTTATTCCATTTGCTGTGCAGTGTAAGGATAACTCTTATCTTCCACTTTATTTCTCATTTTCTGTGATTTCAGAAATTACTGTCAGATATTCCCTATCCTGTGTAATTTGACTCATTGGAACCCAGGAACTGGAGCTTCATTATTATCTCTCAAACATAATAGGTGGAAAGAGCATTAAGCCAGGAGTCAGGATGCCAGACTTCTGTCCAAATATTTTCAAGGACTTACTTATGACTTTGAGCAAGGCACCTAAAATATTGGTTCCTTATCTGTCATAAAAAAAAAAAACCATAAAACTGTATGATTTTTTGAGGCTCCTTCCAATATCAAAATTCTACTTCAGTGTTTGATTTTCCTTTAACTGTATTTAGTCTATTCTTTCCCGTGTGACAATTATTCTTTGTGATGCTATAAAGGGAAGCAAAATAGTTGAATATTTCTATTTTATTTCTGTCATCAGTTAAGTGTTATATCTTTTTAAGATTTAGGCCAAGTCTACTTATTTTTTTCTCTTTGCTCTAAGCTTAGCTTTAACAAACAAGAAAGTCTTTTTGGTGGCTTTCTGATTTTTTTTTGCTAGGCTTCACTTGCAAGGTGTGTGAATCAGATAGAACCAGGGCTTGAATCTCAGTTCTGCCTTATGCTTGCTGTGTGAAGTAGGCAAGTCTATCAATTTCTCTACAATTCATTTTTCTTATTTGTTAAACTGTGATAATAGTAGTGTCTGCTTCATGGGATTGTTGTGGGGATTACATGAAAAATGACATGAAGTGCTTAGTGCAAATGCCTTGGCACAAAGAAAGCCCTAAAGAAATGTTTTTCTTATTTTTACATTTTGCTGCCATCATCATCATTATCATCATTGCCATTATTACTCTGGAATTTATTTTTGAAAAATGATTACTTTTTTATCACTTTCTATTAAAATCAATAACTATGATATCTCATACATGTAGATAATTTTATAGTTTACAAGGTATTTCTACATGCTAAAGCTGGTCTTTGCAATAATGCTCTGAGCTGAAAAAGATTCATATCTCCACACTACAAGAGAGTCTCAGAGAGGTGTAGTAACTTGTCCATAGGACTAACACAGAGGGCTCATGTCTCCTTGTTTACTTCCTGTGATAGTTAATATTGATTGTCAACTTGATTGGATTGAAGGATGCAAAGTATTGTTCCTGGGTATGTGTCTGTGAGGGTGGTGCCAAAGGAGATTAACATTTGAGTCAGTGGACTGGGGGAGGCAGAGCTATCCTCAATCTGGGTGGGCACAGTCTAATCAGTCGCCAGTGCAGCTAGGATAAAAGCAGGCCGAAGAACGTGAAAGGACTTGACTTGCTGAGTCTTTCATTCCTCATCTTCCTCCTGTGCTGGATGTTTCCTGCCTTCGAACGTTGGACTACAAGTTCTTCAGCTTTGGGACTCTTGGGCTTACACCAGTGGTTTGCCAGGGGCTCTTGGGCCTTCGGCCACAGACTGAAGGCTGCACTGTCAGCTTCCCTACTTTTGAGGTTTTGGGACTTGGACTGGCTTCCTTGCTCCTCAGCTTACAGAAGGCCTATTGTGGGACTTCACCTTGTGATTGTGTGAGTCACTACTCCTTAATAAACTACCCTTCATATATATGTCTATCCTTTTATTGTGCCATTACTTTTAATGGCAAAAACAGCAATTACTTTTGCACCAACTTATAGTTCTGTCCCTCTAGAGAACCCTGACTAATAAGCTTCCCCAATCCCATAGTGCCTAGTACAGGACACACATCAGGTGGTTTTGTGATGACAGAGTTGTCTGTGATGAACATCAGCACTAGAAAAATAAAGCTTCCTTAGAAAAAACTTTATGTTGTGAGATAATACTGGTATTTTATTATAGAGTGTACATTTATTGAAATAGAAAAAATGTAATTTTTTTCTTCTATTACATTGGCTCATAAGTAGGGTATTTTTTTCTTCAAAATTTACTTTTAATTTTGAATAGCATGCATATGATACATATTAAAAAGATGGTGTCCAATGTGAGATTCTAGGAGGTTCAGGAGGGTTCCTGAGGTAATAGTTGTGGAGGGGATTCGTGGTCATAGAGCATAAAAAAGGCCTCAAATTATGCCTGGGTACATTTGCTGGGAAAGTCACACACACTCTCATTTGTTGCACTTCTCTCCTTATTCATCTTCCTCAAATAAAGAGGAAAACAATTGTTCATGCCTTCTAGGGCACATTTCTGCAAGAAAATTTTCACCAATTTGAAGAAAATGGAAAAGAAGGACAATGCAATGAATTTTTTATAATGTTCCTTTTATGCTAAGATTTTTTTAAAAGTTCTTAGTTAATAACTTCCTGGTTTTATTTTGTTGTTGTTGTTGTTGTTTAAAAATGTTCTTTTCCTGAAATGATGACAGTTTGCTAACTAGATTTGCTAAAATCTGGTAAATATGGATTGGCTACCAACATTCTTTGAAAATGTTATTAGTTCTTGGAATTCAAAAGACCGAGGCCTGAGACATCCAGGTGGAGAAACAGCTAAGGCCAGGATTATCTGTGTGGTGTGGGAGGCCCTTGGCATGTGCTTAACAGAGCCCCTCCACTGGCTGCTGCACCCTCTGAGTAAACATCCATCAGAGTGAGTGAATGGTATGCAATTTAGATGAGTTCCTTCTGAAAAGCTGTCAGAGAGACTGTGAAATGTGACTACTTTGATTGACTCTCCTACTTTCTCTCTCCCCAAATAAGCCAGATTGGCAGGATTCAAAGAAGGCATAAAATTAGTTATTATTGGCTGATTCAGCAATAAAGCCAGGAAGCAAGATCTCCTAAGTGGAAAATGTTCTAGGACTAGGAATGAGAAATTATGATTATAAGGCAAGGCTTAACTAGCTGAGGAAGTTTCTCCATGCCGGCAGCTGATAAACTGCTTTGTAACCGGATAAAATATTGGTCTTAGTCAGGCTCCATTACCACAGACACTCTCAGAGAGATAGCCATGTGGGTGAGCGGATAGCATTCAGCCAGGACTCGTGCATGCACCCGTGGTACAAGAATTTGCCAAATAGTTCCTGAGGCATCAGCTATTAGAGAATAATTCAATGATAATTTATCCTTAATAACACAGTACAACTTCCATTACATATTTATTTCAGACTTAAAAAAAAAAAGTCAATTAAATTATCTGAAAATGATTTTCTGTGTTCATCTCTTTCATTTCCTTATTGCACTGCAGCTATGCCAGCCTAAACCTCTAATCCATCAGGTCTATTCTAAAGTTCATTGTTCACACAATGAACAATTGAACATTTTCCTTAATAACTTGATTATCAAAAACTTTTAGATGAACTGATTTGGGGGTATCTGTCTTAATTTTTTCTGCTATAATTGGGCCCTTTTTCATTATTGGAGGTGGGAACTTAGACCTGTTTCTCCTCCTAATAACTGGAACTGAGAAAGACAAGGTGGAGAGAAGGTTTCAGGTATTCCCAAAGGGAAGCGACTTGGCGTCTAGACTATCCCACTCCATTGCAAATGGTTGGCATGTACCCTCCCACCCCATCACCTCATAATAAAGCCAGACAGTACATCAAGGCCTCAGACAAAAAGCCCATTAGGCATTTCTGTGATTAAGTTGATTAGCTAGAAGTTATTAGGAATTTTAAGTCCAATATCAGTGGTGAATCAGATCCAATTTGCATAAACTACAAAGCGCTTCATTAAGGCTAATCATTTTCCTCTGTCCTTTGGTAATAAATCATCCTTCTATGGGACTCATTTAGATTGAGCTTGGAATTTTACCTTCAGAATTCTTCAACATGGTTAAGATCACTTTAGCTGTGCTCTTTGGCCTCATTTGCTGGGGTAATACCTGTTAGGAGCCCCACCTCAGTGCTGCATCCTTGAAAAAGCATCCTCAAAATCTAAACTATGATTCATTAGAGTCCATGTGCCAATGGCCAGGACCCATAACATAATGAAGTATGCATCTTGTAAAGCACTAGTAGAGCAAGTCAAACTTGTTTAAACTGATAAAGTACTCCTGCCACATAGTGCGTTGTGTTGAGCCAATTGATCATTAAATAATTTTACATACCCTTCTTGAAAATGAGTCTATTTAAATCTGGGAAAATTGATCCAGTTTTAGCATCCAGAGTTCTCATGTGAATTATTTTTATTTGCAGTCACTTGTGAGAATGATGAGATTCTGCTTGTTTGACCCTAATTATTCTTATTTTGGGTCATTTGCATAATCTGTTCCCTGTGCTTGGCATATCCTGCCTACCCTCCTCATAGTTCCCTGTACTGGTGGCCACTGAAGCATTTTTCACTCTGCCATATAACTTCCTTTTTACTTATTTATCTCTCTTCCTCCTTGAAAAAAAAAAAAACTATTCCTAGCACATAGCAGATAATAAATATGCATTTTATAAAATGTTGTGAATTATGAGATGGTGGCTATGATGGAATATTACACAGCCTATTGAAAGGAGGATATTGATTTCTATATATTGACATATAAAGGTGTCCATTTATTTTTTTAACATAGTGAATGAAAACAAGATGAAAACATTATGCACAGGATGATTCTAGTTTTGTAAAAAAAAAAAAAAGTGTTTATATTTATAGAAAAGTCAAAATATAAATATTCAGGGTAAAATCTGTGTTATAAAGGTATGGCTTTTACTTTTGGCTTTATCAATTTCTACATTTTAATTTGTTAGATTAAATCTGTATTGCTGTCGTAACTTAAAAACCCAATAAATAATTTTTTAAGCCATGAGACTATAGATTTCAGTTGCAAATTATTATTAACTTAAAAACACAGTATTAGTTTCTTATGGCTGCTGTAACAAATTACTATGAACTGGGGCCAGGCATGGTGGCTCATGCCTGTAATCCCAGTACTTTGGGAGGCCGAGGTGGGTGGATTACTTGAGGTCAGGAGTTTAAGACCAGCCTGGCCAACATGACAAAACCCCATCTCTACTAAAAATATAAAATTTAGCCAGGTGTAGTAGTGTATGCCTGTAATCCCAGCTACTTGGGAGGCTGAGGCATGAGAATTGCTTGAACCCAAGAGGCGGAGTTTGCAGTGAGCTGAGATCACACCACTTCACTCCAACTTGGGCTACAGAGTGAGACTCTGTCTCAACATAAATAAATAAATAAATTGATAAATAAATAAATAAAAAATTACTGCAAACTGAATGGTTTAAAAAGACAGCAATTTATTCTTTCACAGTTCTCGAGGCTGAAAGTTTGAAAAGAAGATTCAGTAGAGCCTTACTCCCTCCCTTACTTTCCTACGCCCTAGGAAAGAATCCTCCTCTGCTTCTTCTGGCCTCTGGTGGTTGATGGCAATCCTTGGCATTCCTTAGCTTGTGATGCATCAATCCGGTTTCTGCCTTGGTCTTCATATGGTCTCCTCTCTGTGTCTTTACATAGTCTTCTTAAAGAGACATCAGTCATTGGATTTAGGGTCTACCCTAATTCAGTATGACTTTACTATAACATAACTAGTTACATATACAAAGACACTATTTCCAAAGGTCACATTATGAGCTTCTGGGTGGATGTGATTTTTGAGGGGACACTCTTCGTCCCAGTACAGACATTTACTAAAGAACACTTACAAAGAAGCATCAGAATCAACGAGCTTTATGTGTCAAAGTCTCTTCTGAAGGCTGCCATCTCAGGAGTATTTCACCATTACAGTTCATTGTACCCATTGGACAGGCACAAGATGAAAGCATGAGATGATATTATTGCTGCTACAGGTTTGAAGAACTTACCAAGCTTCAGGTCATCTCTCCTCCAGGCTTCGACTTGAATGCACTTTACTTATGTTACCCCAGATTTGAGATTAAGCAGCTTTTAGTTTCTCTTCTAGTCTCTAGCTTTACTTTTGGTATAAGATTTGTTTGTTAATAACAAGAGTTTAGGGAAACTTTTTTTTCTTTAATCTACTTTGTTGTTGTTGTTGTTATACTTTAAGTTGTGAGATACATGTGCAGAATTTGCAGGTTCGTTACATAGGTATACACGTGCCATGGTGGTTTGCTGCACCCATCAACCCATCATCTACATTAGGTATTTCTCCTAATGCTATCCCTCCCCTAAGCCCCCACCCCCCACCAGGCCCTGGTGTGTGATGTTCTCCTTAGGGACATTTTTAATTTCTTTATTTCTTATATTCATTCCACAAATATGATCAGCACATATTATCTGCAAGGATAGAGCATATCTAAATACTCTTTGTAAAGCAAGATTCAATCTTATGTTTACCAGGCAGGAGATCTGGATATCATTAAAAATCCTATATAGCAAAGCATTTGTGAACCAGTGCAGAAGGAAAGATTGAAGTCAATAATTTACAATGTTACTAACACTATACCTTTTCCATTGGTAAGTTCCTTCCAAGAATCTGGCTCTTAAATTTATCAGTTAAACCACAGTCTTTAAGGTAGAAAATTTATTTGTAACAATTTACTGTTTAGCTTTTCCTTAAGCCTCAAATCAGTTGTCTATACTTACTGTTCATGCTATTTGCACAAACTACTCTGTTCTATGCAAATTTCTGTCCCTTCTCCCAAAGGGCTAAAAAATCACATGGTGAGAGAAAGGAAATGCAAGAGACATTCTGAATTTAATTCATGAAGTTTTCTTTTTTTCTGTCACATATGTAATATTTGTATCAGAGTCAGAAGTTAGAGCTAAGTCTGAACATTCAACAGATAAAAGAAAATGGTTTTATGTGGCAAACCTACTGCCCCAGAAAACAAGTAATTAAAGGACCTCTTAAAATAGCAGCCATAAAATTGACATTCCATGGGAAGCCATGATTTCATTACTGTTCTTTATAGTGAAGATCTTCCCTGGGCACTATTCTGAGAAATGGAATCTGTTAGCAGAATGAGCACGTCACCCAAGGACTTCGCAGCCTCCTCTGCAGATAGGGATAGTGCCTTTCTGGAAAACGTGGGATAATTTTATCGTGTCATATGGAGGTATTACCTTGCTATTATCTTTGTTTGGAGATTAGTATGGTTTAAGAAGATATGTAAGGGTGCCATGTTGACGAGGGGTAGACTTGTGATGGTTAATAATTTTTTGTGTCAACTTGGCTAGGCATGGAAAACAGATGGTTGGTCAAACATTCTTCTAGATGTTTCCATAAAGCCTTTTTTTTTTTTTTTAAAGATGAGATTGACATTTATATCAATAGACTTTGAGAAAAGTAGATTACCCTTCATAATGTAACTAGGCCTCACCCAATCATTTGAAGACCTTAATCAAAAAAAAAAAAAAAAAAAAAAAAAGAAAGAAAAAAGACCTGAGACTGTGGAAGAGGAAATTCTGCCAGCATATTGCCTTCAAGACTTGAATTGCAACATTGACTCATCCCTGCGTGTCCAGCCTACTGGTCTGTCATGCAGATTTTGAACTTGCCAGACACCACAATTTTATTTTATTATCATACTTTAAGTTTTAGGGTACATGTGCACAACATGTAGGTTTGTTACATATGTATACATGTGCGATGTTGGTGTGCTGTACCCATTAACTCATCATTTACATTAGGTGTATCTCCTAATGCTATCTCTCCCCCGCTCCCCACAATAGGCCCCAGTGTGTGATGTTCCCCTTCCTGTGTCCAAGTGATCTCACTGTTCAGTTCCCACCTATGAGTGAGAACATGTGACACCACAATTTTATACGACAATTATTTAAAATAAATCGCACATCCTCTCTCCCTACATCCTATTGGTTCTGTTTCCCTGGAGAACCTTGACCAATACAGATTTTATGAGAGACACAGCCTATAGAGGCATAATAGACTTTCTGCTGAGTCTGAGACCTCAAGACATGGTAGGCACTGATTCCCTATCATTGCTATTTCCGTGTTTGGTCAAGGCATTACACTGGAGATGCAGGCCTGTGCTGTTTCTTTGGCTAAGGAAAGAAGCTTCTACTGAAGAGTGAATGAAGCATCCTCTAGATTCTTAATCTGCTGCTCATGGAATCTCACATTTCCTTTAATTTCCCCAAATTGAATTGGAATTAGATGACGGAGCCATTTATTGGTATGAGTACTGAGTAATTTCTTAATCAAATGGAACTTTGGTTGTTAGTACTAATTTTACATTGCACTTGTCTAGATGTCTTAGTGTTTAGGAGAGGGATGTCATTATCTCCATAAAGAAACAAATGTGATGGCCTGCATCTTCTTCTTCCATAAGTAGAACCACGCAGATCCTCAGAGAAAAGAAGCATCAGCCCAAGGCAATGGAGGCGGAGCAGGAGAGAGCCCAAGTGTATTCAACTGGGTCTTGTCTTTCCTCACACAGTTCTTCTCACCTGATGTGGCTTAGGCACTACCATTTCCATTAGGTTTCCTAAACCTAAATGGGGTTTTGTGTCTACTCTAGATGCCCCTCAGAGACTGCCCATCCCTCTATTCCTTTTCATGACAAAACTTCTTGAGTCACTATCTCTGCTCCTCACCTCACTTGCTTCCATAACAGACCATTCAGGCTCTTACCCTCATCACACCACAGAGGCTAGTCAAGATCCCTTATGACCTTCAAATTGCCAAATTCAAGAGCTCCTTCTATGGTCTTATCTTCCTCATCTCTCAGCAGCACTAACCATTTTGTTATTTTGCAAACATGTTTTCTTTAGTCTTCTATTGAGTAGAATTGAAATGGGGTTTCCTCCTGTCTCATTAGCTATTCCTTCTCATACATCTTTGCTGGTGCCTCTGCTGCCTAACTGTGAATGTTTGGAATGTCCAAGGGTTCAGTCCTGTGCCCTGCCTACATCCTTTTCATAAGTAATCTTGCCAAGCCTGTGGCTTTAAATGCAATCAATAAGCCACACAAATTGATCCATTCATTCCTGGCCTTTGCCCTAAAATTCAGGCTTATACACCCAATTGCCTACTTCACACTTTTCCTAATTGTTCCCTTTTTGGAATGTTATCTGATCTTTTCACAGCTGGTTCATTCTTGTTATTTAGATCTCAACTTATATATTTTCTATCAGGACAGATCTTCCCTGGAAACCTTATCTATCTGTCTATTTCTCTATTATCTATCATCAATCACATTATTCAATTTCAATTCTATGCACAACTTGCACAAGTATGTATATAAAACTTTCTTATATCTTTATCATATTTTTGTTTCCATTCCTTAAATGCAAATTTCTGGAGATTACAAGAGTGTCTGACACAGAGTGAAAGCTCTGTCTTAGTCTGTTTCAGCTGCCATAATAAAATAGCACAAACTGGGTGGTTTAACATAAATTTATTTTCTCACAGTTCTTAAGGCTGGGAAGTCCAAGATGAAGCTGTCGGACCATTTGGTTCCTGAGGAGGCCTCTTTCCTTGACTTGAAGAAAGCTGCTTTATCACCTGTTCACAAAAGGCTTTTCCTCAGTGCAAGTGCTCAGGGGGAAGAGATAGGGGTCTTTTTCTTCCTCTTATTATGAGGACATTAATCTCATATTAGAACCCACCCTTATGACTTTATATCACTCTAATCATCTCCCAAAATTCTCATCTCCAAATATCATCACATTGGGGGTTAGCACTTCAACATATGAATTTTTGGGAAACACAACATTAAGTCCATAACAAGCTCAATAAATATTTCTTGATTAGACTTGACTGAAAGATTTTTGCCTGTAGCTCACAATTTAGCTTTTGTTTCTACTGCTATATGATATTTTACTATTATTCATGTATTTCTCTGAATGTCTATAGATTTTACATTCCTTGAGGAGAGAGGGGTTAGGTACAATTGGTGCTTAGCATGTGGTTGGCTATTTTAGGGAGAAACACTATGAGGCCACAAAAGATATGAGGTTTAGTAATAAAAGCAACCAGTTGCAGATTGACAACTCACTATTCAGCACACTTTGTGTCTATCCTTGCATTAAACCCCTACTCCACCAACAATCCCATTATTTTGACATTTCAATTTTAGGGACTGTCTGTCCTAATGCAGTCCAGATCTCTGTCACTCCCTCTTCCTCATGTTTCCAGTAAGAATGATCAGCTTACTGGAACCAGATTGTAGTCCCTTGGTTTTGTCTTTTGAGGGTGAGTGGAGCTAAAAGCCACTGCAATAGCAGGAACAATACCTTATGCTCATTCTTCTTGGTTATTTCACCCTTACTTATGGAGGATATCTTTGCTGGATGCAAAGTTCTAGATTAGTGGAATTTTTCCTTTCAACCTTCAATATTTCATGCCACTCTCTTAGCTTGCATTGTGTCCACTGAGAAGTCCACCCTTCTTCCTCCATAGGTAAGGTACTTTTCTTTTACCCCTATGGCTTCTTTCACGATTTTCCCTGGGTGCTTGGTTTTCAACAGTTTATGTCTAATATACCAAATAATATATTTCTTGGTATTCTGCTTGGTGTTCCCTGCTTGGTGTTCTCCTCTAGTACCTGTGGTTTGGTGTCATTGATTTTGGACAGTTCTCAGCCATTATTACTCCAAATATTTCTCCTGCTCTGTTTTCTCCTTCTTTTCCTTCTGGTGTTTCAATTATGTGTAAGTTATACCTTTTAAAACTATCCAATAGTTCTTGAGTGTTGTGTTCTATTTTCTTTTTAAATTCTCCTTTCTCTTTGCAGTTTTGGAAGTTTCTATTGATGCGTCTTTAATCTCACTGATTGTTTCAGCCATGTCCACTTTGCTGACGAGTCCATTAAAAGGCATTCTTTAGCTTTTGTTCCAGTGTTTTCAATTCCTAGTGTTTCCTTTTTATTTGTCTTAATATTTTCATCTCTCTGCTTATATAACCCTCCTGTTCTTGCATGTTGTCTACTTTTACTATTAGATATCTAAGCATATTAATCATAATTATTTAAAATTTCTGGCCTGTTAATACCAACATTTGTTTCACATTTGAATCTGATTCTGATGTTTGCTTTGTTTCTTCACACCATGTTTTTGTGTGTATGTGTTTTAGCACACCTTGTAATGTGGTTGTTGAAATTTGACCATGATATATTGGGTAATAGGAACTGAGGGAAATGAACTTTTAGTGTGAGTTTTTTGCCAATTTGGCTAGTAATTGAACTGTGTTAATATTTGTTGTAGCTGTAGGTACCAGAGGCTTCAACTTTTCTAGCATCCTTGTTTTTGTCTCCCCTGTTGTCTTTTGTTTTTTCTAAAAATTACCCCATAAAAAGAGTCTGATTCTTGCAGCTCTTTCAGCCAAATCCTCTGCTTTACTGGAGCCCTATCATTGTGGTGGTAAATTATGGGGGAGAGGAAGTTTGCCATTATCTTATCATTAAATCTCAGTCTTTTAGTGGGCAGTTATCTCTGGACTGTGACCTTCTTAAGGGTTTCTTAGCTCACCCACTACCCACCCCCTTAAGTGAGATAAATGCTAGAGGGGGCTGTAGTGAGAGAAAATGCCCTTATTCTAGGTGAGATAAGGCTTTGGCAAAGTCTTTTCCTCTGGAGAGTAGGTCTTTGTTATATAGAACATGTAGGCATATTTTGCAATGGTTACTCTTACCTTCCCCTTGCTATAGCCAAAAGGTGATCTTTCTTGGCTCTTGACCATGAGAACCTGGTAGCATTCCTAGAGATAAAACCCATGAAAGGACTTTTAAGATTTGCAGTCCCCAGGATATTCTTACTCTCAAGCTAGTTCACACTCATCCTCTAGAAATACATCAAAATTACCATTTAAGTTTTCCTACCAGTTTATGGCCCCAGTGGCTTCTGGTCCAGGTGAGCAGATCTCACTTGCAATTCTCTGGATCTGCCTAGATCTCCTGTGGCCTCAGTTATCCAATGGGTCCAACAAAAGTCACTGAATTTCTGTTTTTTTTTTTTTTCCCCATCATTTTCTTGTCATAAGGATGGAAATGATAATTTGCAAGCATTTTACATATTGGGCCCCAAACTGGAAGCCTAAATATCTTTTATATCATCTAGTACTGTGCTAAAGAGGCATAGACATACTAAGTCTTGGCCTGTGTTTTCACCAACACTACCTGGTCCATTTTCCCACCACTTCCCACAGCTGCATTAGATACTCTTCCTGTCAAGGGAAAAGAGCTGGAGCTTTGACAAATTGAGTTTTAATGACTGCCAGTCTCTGATATATAAGACACTAAGTGAGTACTTGGAGTGAGTGATAGATGACAATCAAGACTAAGACAGGGATTGTCTGACTTAGACTCTTGTATCCTTGTCCCAGATATGTATGTTTGTGTTATGGTTGGACAACACTATTCTTTAATCTGAGTAGTAAATGAGTTTTAAAAGAAAGAAAGACAATGAAAAACACTTCTCTGTTGGGCTGGTGCCTCAGTCTCCTCAGAAAAGACCATTTCTGGCATCTCAGGTGTATAAAAACCTTTCTTGAGGCCTTCATTTCTGATGTGTTGATGTGTAGAGACTGACTCTGAAGCCTTTGATTTTCTTATTTGTGATTTTGCTTTTTGCTTAGTGGTATCCTTCCTTCCTTCCTTCCTTCCTTCCTTCCTTCCTTCTTTCCTTCCTTCCCTTTCTTCCTTCTCTCCTTCTCTCCGTCTCTCCTTTCCCTTTTCTAAATACTAGCATTTGGCAAGTTTGTGATAAGTTAAACATTTTATCCATTAATATTAGCTTTAACAGAATAAGACGATTTAGCTAAAGGCCACTGCCTAGTGAGATTTTTTCAATACTGATTGAAATGCAAATTAATACAAGCAATTACCAGGTACTGTACATAGTCTTAAAATGGAAGGTTTTAAGTGACATTTCCTTGGCAATCGGTGTGAATCCTCCAGATTAGGCATTCTTTCTATTCAGTAAACTAAATCTGCATCTAATGCCCGACTTGAGGTTGTCATCGCATCATCATTTTTAATTGTAGCAAACTCTGAAATAAAGATGACCTTATCAAATAACAGTTACCTAAAGAATTACTTCTTACTGGGGAATGTGTGTTTGGAGAAAGACACAGTTCATGTGTTGCGAATGGGGTATTGATGGCCTTAGAGGGTGCAGACCTATGTAACATTTTAGGGAGACAGATTTTTCCCTCAGTCAGAAAGAAGGGAACTGACATTTATTGAGTCTTTTTGTGTCAAACACTTTATATTCATTCAGATTTAATAAATATTTATTGGGTACTGTGATGTTTTCACCAATATTTTCCTTGCAGGGGGTTCAGTGGGAACAGGACAACAAGGTCCCTGCTCTTGTGAATCTTATATTCTGGTTGGGAAAATTGACAATGAACAACAACAGTAAACAAAGAAACAAAATAAATCTGTGGTGATAAGTACCCTTATATGGAATAGGGAATGGCTGGGTAGGTAGTTGAAAAGAGAATGCACTTTAGACAGGGTGGAACAAATGAGGTTTTTCTGAGACGGTGACATTTGTATTGAGAGATTGAAGCGTTAACTAATCGCACATTACTTTGTCTAATTTTTACAACAACCTGAGATAAAGGTAACATTAGTTCAGCAGGTGTAAGCAAAGAAATTAATTACTCAATTAGGTTAAATAATTTCTCTAAGATTACACAGATTTTTTCAATCCTATTTTAAACCAAAACAGAATTCTAAGACCCCAGCTAACTGAATGACCCCTCCTCGTGGTTAAAGGCATTCCATAGTTAACCTGAAAAACTAGTTAAGACTCTGATGGGAAGTGGGAGTTGGACATGCCTCATTATACCCTCCTCCCTTTGGAATTCAGGCACAGCTGACCAGCATTAACATCAAAACACAGATATTAAGACTGATGAAATAGACTTTTTGTAGCAATAAGACACCAAATTCCAGCCTGAGTCTAGTATAGCATCACTTGACAGATATCAGGCCCTTAAAGAAATGGAAGTATTTTACCCAAAATAAATTTCTTTGGCATATTTTGAAAGAGCCTTACAAAATTGTCTCTTGTGGGGAAAATCTACATTCTGTAGAGAACCCCCATTCCTTTCCAAGGTCTTTCCCCCGAAGCAGGAGAGAATTAACTAAGAGTCTGGCACTTTTTAAAATCTGATAAGAAACATTTACAATCTATTCTCTCTGAAACCTGCTACCTGGAGGCTTCACTGTGTAATAAGAACCTTGGTCTCCACAACCCCTATCTTAATCCAAATACTCCTTTCTGTGGATTCTAGGTCTTCAGATAAACTAAAATCTTTGAATGCACCTATGATTTGGAAGACTCTGCTTTGAATTGTCCTACCTATCTGGAACAAGTCAACATCATCTTTCATATATGGATTGATGTCTTATGTTTCCTTAAAGTGAAAAAAACCAAGCTGTAGTCCAACCACCTTGGGTACGTGTTGTCAGCACCTCCTGAGTTTGTGTCACAGGCATGTCCTTAGCTTTGCAAAATGAACTTCTAAATTGATTGAGACCTGTCTCAGATAATATTTGGTTTATACTCTCCATTTGCTTCAAAGCTGCTCACAGTCTACCATACCCCATAAGTACTTCTTTCTCACCAACTGCTCCAAGCTTATGCAAAAAACAAGCTCTCTTTGTTTACTTGGTCTTAGAATTTAGATATTCAGGAGCAGTCAGTTTTCCGAGAAAATCAATCCTGAGTCATCAATTTTTTCAGTAAGAACATTAACAAGAAAAAAGACACGCACCTAATTTTTTATTACCTTTCTGTAAAACAGGATATTTTTAATACCAAAAAAGTTAAAAGGATATTTTCTTTCTTTCTGTTTTTTTTTTTTTTGTTGAGACGGAGTCGCGCTCTGTCGCCCAGGCTGGAGTGCAGTGGCCGGATCTCAGCTCACTGCAAGCTCCGCCTCCCGGGTTTACGCCATTCTCCTGCCTCAGCCTCCCGAGTAGCTGGGACTACAGGCGCCCGCCACCTCGCCCGGCTAGTTTTTTTGTATTTTTTAGTAGAGACGGGGTTTCACCATGTTAGCCAGGATGGTCTCGATCTCCTGACATCGTGATCCACCCGTCTCGGCCTCCCAAAGTGCTGGGATTACAGGCTTGAGCCACCAC
This sequence comes from Rhinopithecus bieti, assembly GCF_001698545.2. Classification (NCBI taxonomy): domain Eukaryota; kingdom Metazoa; phylum Chordata; class Mammalia; order Primates; family Cercopithecidae; genus Rhinopithecus; species Rhinopithecus bieti. Next base: position 1,012,839 of record NW_016803658.1, on the reverse strand, counting down.
GCCCGGCCTTAAAAGGATATTTTCTAAGATTAAAGGACATGACTTCAAACTGAATACAGTAAACTTTATAAAATACATTATTTTGTCTCTATTTTATTTATTTCACAGAAAACCCCTAAAATGATTATATAAACAGACTCATTTGAGAACCAATGGGCTCAATGTCTTTTCAAGGCTACCTCCAACCTTGAAAATCTTAGGTTGATGTTAACTCCCGATGCTCAATGCTCAGAGTGCCAATGCAGGAAGACGCTGTGGCGTGAGGACATAGACTCTTTGCTAGTTGAATCAGACTAGGAAAGGACAGGTCATTTTGACCTAAATATTTTCAGTGTGAATCTCTTCCCTTGAAATATTTACCTATTTAGGGAAGAGGCAATGATGCATTCTTTCTTTCTTAGAAAGTTCAAATACATCTTAAAGCACTTTACAAAATAATTTATAAATGGTTTTTCTGTAGGCAGTTGCCCATGTTAGTTCAAATAAATGAAAATAATTGATTCATTGCTTTTTCTTTGTATTAATTACAGAGTTAGAAAGGACTATTTAGACTGTTCTTAATAGGAATGTATGTGTTTTTGTCATGAATATTCAAGTATTGATCTATTTGTGAGAGTGTATTTCTCTTATTAAACTTGTAATATAAGCAAAACTATAAAATATGCAAGAGTAACTACTACTTAAAATTCTATGAAAATATAATGATAATTACTGAGGCAATAATTGTGTACAATAGCAGCAATAGCATCCTTGAGGCCATTTCTGCAGCGTTTCAAGTACCTGATTGAATCAATTGTGCCAGATCTCGTCTTACTGAGAGACAGGATAAGAAGTGTTGGGCTAAAGCCTCAAGCATCAATTGAAATTTTAGTTTTGTACCTAAATAAAAAACCACAAAGATACAAGCCAATAGACTGTTTGGCTCTTTTTTTGATCATCAATATAACCATCACTACCTTCACACTATTCTATATCTGTCTCATGGGCTCAATAGCATGAACTAAAAGCAGTTGATTTCACAAAGCAATTGAAGGGATGAAGAGAAACACAAATTATGCAAAATGTACCAGACACAGATGAATGCATTCTACAATATTAATAAAGTCCTAAAAATGCTTAGAATTAATTTGAAGACTTTCCTCTGATTGGTATTTCATATATACACATTTTAATTTTCTTTTATTTATTTATTTATTTATTTATTTATTTTTA
>NW_016803658.1:934980-1009320 GCF_001698545.2 Rhinopithecus bieti | reverse complement strand
CCCTTCCCCCTTGCGCTTCCAGGTGAGGCGATGGCTCGCCCTGCTTCAGCTCTCGCTGATCAGGCTGCAGCAGCTGACCAGCACCGATTGTCCGGCACTCCCTAGTGAGATGACCCCAGTACCTCAGTTGAAAATGCAGAAATCACCGGTCTTCTGTGTCGCTCGTGCTGGGAGTTGGAGACTGGAGCAGTTCCTATTTTGCCATCTTGCTCCGCCCACATTTTTAATTTTCAAAAGAAATTAAGGGTGGTAGAAGAAAGAAGTGGGAAATATAAAGAAGCCAAATCACCTATAATCCCACTGCCAATATCAGTACTAATAATGTTTTGATGAATTCCTCTTAGTCATATATGTGTACATACATACACATACACATGACCCTAATGTGTATATAATTTTCTACCATTTTATTAAATGATGTGAGGTATTTTTCATGACACCGAATATATTTCACACAAATGCTTTTGTATTATGGCCTAATATTTGATTGTATAAAAATATGAAACATTTTCTAGTTAGTGCCCCACTCTTAGGCATTAAAGTTGTTTTCAATTTTTCCTTCTTAAAAATGATGCTGCAATGAACATGTTCCATTATGAATCTGTGCTTGCAACTTCTATTTTCTTACATTGGATTTTCATAAGTATAATTGCTGTGTTAAAGAAGATGAACCCCACTAAGAATTTTTATATCAGAAATGTAGAAACAATCCACCAGGGAGGTCTAATAACTCCAACAACAGGAATTATCATTAAAAAAAATGAGTTTGAGAACTTGATACATGAAAATATCTCACTGCTATACTAATATGCAGTTTGTATTTTCCTTCATGAAATGCATTCATGTATTCATTTATTGAAAGTGTCCACAGAATATCATGTTGGCAGTCCTGGCTTCATGCGTGTGTGACTTGAGCAGTTGCATAAGATTTCACACTCAGAAGAAACTTGTGTTTGGTTTCATGTTCTGCCATTGCCATCTTAGAATTCTTCAAAATTTTACTGTTGAACTTAAGTTTTGTAAGTGATGTTTGATGGGACAATGGATGTGTATGAGACCAGAGAAGAGGAATGAAATATGTGGGTCCGCTATTTTTGATAGTTCACATGCATATAATGTTTTGATTTTCCATGAGCACAGAGTTCTGGTGAATCCATGATGTGTGGGAGTTCAGTGAGACTCAAAATAAGCACAGGGTAAGCATGACACACCTACAGCTGAATAAGCAGGGGTGCTGACAGCCTCAAGTGGCCTTGCTTTCTGTTTGTATAAGAACCTGCTCTGAATGTAAAAAGAAGGCAAAAGTTTTCTAAGGTATAGAAATGACCAAGGAATCCTAGTGTGCCCTGTCTTACTCATGTTACTTTCTTGAATTAGCCAACGAATTACCCTGAAAATAATGTCACCCAAGGAAAGAGAAAGATACAATTCTATTTTTCTTTTTAGTCCCTGTGTGTTCATGATAGGGAAGAGAATGTTGCAATCAAAAGCAGGAGAGTAAACAGAGCCCTAGAATGAATGCACAGTGTTGTTTTTCCCATGAGAGTAAGAACCGTGAATGATTCTCCTACAGATGGGTCTGGAAATGAACATATCTGCCAGCTCAACTGGGGCATAACAGAAGCTACATTAAAAATCTATTTTAATAATGATATCATGTCTGGGGCATCAACTGCAATTGAGGCTTCCATTTACTTAAAATGGCAGCAGTTAACTGTCATCTGCTAGTATCCTGACTGGTGTTTTCAGGGAACAGACTAGTGGATTAAATGGGACTGATGAGAATCATCACCCCTGCATTCTTTACATTTTTGAGGGTAGGCTAATGTTTGCAGTTCTACCTAGGATACAATATATGCGTGGTTTACTATCTTAGTTGAGAGTGGGAAGAAGCAATTTTGGGGGCTTCTCCTTCACGTTCACTAGTATAGTAGTTTTATTCACAGACAAAGTAATCTTTATTAGGGTAGTGCAAATATCTAAGTACATCCAGTTTGATTGCACATTTGGAAACTGAGAAAATACCATCAGGTGTGTCAGTGGACCTATTGTATGACGGCCTTAGGGCATATTTACTACCCAACTTCTATACACTCTTACTCTATATATAGAGTACTCTAAGGGGAGGAGCATAATGGAGCTTTGAACCCCCAGATATTAGTTTGTATTTTTGATATTAGGATAATTCTGTCCTTGATATCTGACAGATAATTTTGTTGATTCTGTAAAATGACTTGGGAAGTATTCTTTTTAAATTTTCTGAAAAAATTGTGTAGAATTGATATTATTCTTTAAATGTTTGGTAGAATTCACCAGTGAAGTTACAGGTTAATGATAGGGTTTCACAATAAATTGATATGGGGTTACACAGATAATGTGAAAGAGCTGAAGGTTCCCTTTCTCCAGTGTATGCTCAACCAAGTAAATGGCCATAGTTCCTTTTGGTGGAAAGACTGGAGGAATCACTACTTTGTAGATTTGCTGTGGTATTTCTGGCCTTTCCTCAAGGGGTATAGGCTCTCTTTCAGTAGATGGGTTCTGGGTCAGAGAAATGGCTGATATCTGGAAATAAGACAAGGAATTGTGACTTTTCATGCAAGGGTGACCTCAGCCTTCTATTCATCCTTTTGGATCTTTTTTGGTTATTTATATTATGCAATATCATGTTATCTATCCTAGTATCTTGCCTCTAGAAATATATAACAAATGTCCAAGAGTCATATCCATAGATCCCTGTGAGTCAGGTGCTCTTGGCTGCCATTTTAACTTGTCCATTTTAATAATTATGTCCTCTTTGTCTGTGATGGTTATGTGCTGCCTTCTGGCGTTTCCTGTTTTGGGCTCCTATCTTCCTTATTGCTAGTGGGGACCCAAGTTCTCCAATAGTGTTTCTATCAGTACTGGTCTCCAGAGAATGGCAATTTCTGAGTTTCTTGATGATGCTAGTGACCCCTAACCAGAGTATTCCTTATTACCTTGGATTTTATATCTTATATGATAGATCAATTCTATCAGCACACCCACTTTTAATCTGTTGATTTCTTCCTCCACAATCTATCACAGCAGTTCTGGCATGCATTTAATGTAGGTCATCATTTTTTCAAGTATCTAAGAGCCATCTCATTAGTGTATTCAAACCAACTCCAGAGTTCCTTCGCATGGTATTAAATCTTGAATCAAGGAGACAGTCTTACTATTGAAAAATTCTCCCATATCCAGCTTTATGTTCTGCATCAGCAGTAGGTCTACTCCTGGTATCACCTGTCTTAGATAAGGTTCCTAGATGCATGAGATTCTTGTGCAAGTTATTTACAAAGGCAATGTTCTCCAGAGAAGCCTGTAAGGGAGTGATAGAAGTAGACTAGATCAGAAGAAGCAGACAAGGACAGATGTGTTTTAGGAGTTTAGCCTTAGCCTGATCTCACAGGGACCTTCGGAATGTTAGTTTGGTCCTAGAAGTTGTCCTTCCCAAAAGCAGGGTGGCGGGTGTTACATCCTTACATCAGACAGCTATCCCGACCCTTTGGATGGGGTGGGAGAGTATGACCTCCCGAGCATATTTAGGCAAGGTGGCTCTTGCTGGCTAAGAACAACCTTGCTGACAAGGGTGCAGATATGAGCCATCAGCAGCCCAAATCTACAGCAGGTGGGGATGGGTATACTAATGCAGTAAAGGGGATCTAGGTGGTATACCAAAGGTAGAGTCAGTTCTTGTGGATGTTTACTATATGTCTGAAAAGAATTTGTACACTCTATTAAAGTGACTTATAGTGACACTTACAATACAGTCATTTGGGATCTGAGAATATCAGTTTTACAAAGAATTTCTTTTAATATTGTCTATTTTAGTTTACTAGGCATTTTATTGGATGCATAAGGGCAAAAGGGACTTTACCTGCTTTGTATATAGCTGAGCTGTGTGAGGTTTCATTGTGCAGGTCTGTGAGGTTAGTGATAATTTTGTTCATTATAAAAATGTATTGATTCAAGGATGTCTTTTGTCCTGGTTTTTTCACATGAGATTTTGAATTGCACGAACGTTGAATATTATGTGTATGTTATTACTGAACATAGTCTGAGAGGAAAACACATAAGCTCTAAAAAAAAAACAAAAAAAAAAAAATAAAAAAACCCAAGGAAAGTAGACCAATTAGACTAATACATATTCTAGGGTAACTATTGTAGGGAAAATGACTTGTTACTTTGGTTAGTGTAAATGATGTTAACTATTAAAGTCATTATGCCCATTTTAATGTGATGTGATGTTGTTTTTAACGAAAATGGATATCAAATTGGGTGTCCAAGAAGAATGTTTTTTTCCTCATTGAAATTAATGGTAATTGCACTTTTGACTTTAAAAAATTGGGAAGCAAATTATCTTCAATTAGATGAAGGAAGATAATATGGAATTTAGAGCAGTTGTTAATATTGTTTAGACTTTCTATGTCTTTGTCCAATTTTTTTGGCTTGTTTATTTTTAAAGAAAGTGTGAATATCTCCACCTAAAGCCGTCGACCAATCTATTTTCTCTCTGTGGGTTTGTCAGTTTTGTTTTACGTATTCTAGGGCTACATTTTTAAGTAAATATGTGTTAATGATTGTTATATCAGCTCTTGCTCCTTTTACAAGTGTTTACTTTATCTCTTACTCCTTTAAGATGTTTGCATTGAATTTTGTCATGTTTCATATTTTCTACTCTTTTAAAAAATTCTGCTTTTTGCCTAGCGTATCATTGTCATACTTTCTCATTTTGGGGTATGTCTTTTACAGATGTTGTATTTCTAGTACTTTTTAAAGACTAATGTGGGAAGGATCTCCGACTTTTAATAGAGAATCGAATCCATTACATGTATAATTACTGTTTTATTATATATAATATATAATATAAAGTTATATATATTTAACTCTTAAATTTAGGGGTGCATGTGCAGGATGTGCAGGTTTGTTACATAAGTAAACATGTGTCATGGGGGCTTGTGGTACAGAATATTTCATTACTCAGGTATTAAGCCCAGTACCCATTAGTAATTTTTTCTGATCGTCTCCCTCCTCCCAACTTCCACTTTCTGATAGGCCCCAGTGTGTGTTGTTCCCCTCTACGTGTCAATGTGTTCTCATAATTTAGGTTCCACTTATAAGTAAGAACAGGCCATAATATTTTTTTATTCCTGAGTTAGTTTGCTAAGAGTAATGGCTTCCAGTTCATTCCATGTCCCTGCAAAGGACACATTATCTTACTCTTTTGTATGGCTTAATAGTATTTCATAGTGTATATATACCACATTTTCTTTATCCAGTCCATCATTGATGGGCATTTAGGTTGATTCCATGTCTTTGCTATTGTGATTAGTGCTGCAATGAACATGCATGTGTGTGGGTCTTTATAACGGAACAATTCATATTCGTTTAGGTATATACCCAGTAATGAGATTACTGGGTTGAATAGTATTTCTATATTAGGTCTTTGAGGAATCACCACACTGTCTTCCACAATGGTCGAACTAATTTACTCTCCCACCAACAGTGTATAAGCATTTCTTTTTCTCCACAACCTCACCAGCATCTGTTATTTTTTGACTTATTAATAATAGCCATTCTGACTGGTGTGAGATGGTGTCTCATTGTGGTTTTGATTTGCATTTCTCTAATGATCAGTTATGTTGAACTTTTTTTCATATGATTGTTGGCTGCGTGTATGTCTCCTTTTGAGAAGTGTCTGTTCATGTTCATTGCTCACTTTTTAATGGGGTTGTTTGTTATTTTTCCTCATAAATTTGTTTAAGTTCCTTACAGATGCTGGATATTCGACCTTTGTTGGATTCACAGTAAAAGTTTTCTCCCATTCTGTAGGTTGTCTGTTTACTCTGTTGATAGTTTCTTTTGCTGTGCAGAAGCTTCTTAGTTTATTTCTTTCTTTTGCCTGATTGCCCTGGGCAGAACTTCCAATACTGTGTTGAATAGGAGTGATGAGAGAAGGCATCCTTGTCTTGTTCCGGTTTTCAAAGGGAATGCTTCCAACTTTTGCCCATTCAGTATGATATTGGCTGTGGGTTTGTCATAAAAGGCTCTTACTATTTTGAGGTATGTTCCTTTAATACCTAGTTTATTGAGAGTTTTTAGCATATTGAATTTTATCAAAAAGCTTTTTATATCTATTGAGATAATCATGTGGTTTTCATCTTTAGTTCTGTTTATGTGATGAATCATACTTATCGATTTGCATATGTTGTTTTGTTATATTTATAACATTAATCTATGTTCTTTCTACGTAGTTCTAGTTCACTCATTTTCCTTGCTGTGCAGTATTCTATTGAATGAATATGTCAGAATTTATTCTTTTGTACATGGACTTTTGGGTTGTTTTAAAATGATACAAATAATACCATTGTGAACATTCTCTTATACATATACCATACATATGACACATATGTCATATCATTTTATATACACACATATTATGGTGTGCACATTTTTCTAGGTATATTACTTATATGACAGAGGCTGTTGAGTCATATGATGGGGTATGTTTGGTTTTTCTTTTCTTCTTTTTTTTAGATAGGATCTCACTCTGTCATCCAGGTTAGAATGCAGTGACACAATCTTGGCTCAGTGCAACCTCCACTTCCTGGGCTCAAGTAATTCTTCAGCTTCAGCCTCCAGTGTAGCTGGGACTACAGGATACAGGCATGAGGCACCAACACCTGGCTATTTTTTTGTATTTTTTCTTTTCTTTGGTAGAGATGAGATTTCGCCATGTTGCCCAGGCTGATCTTGAATTCCTGAGCTCAAGTGATCTGCCTGCCTCTTCCTCCCGAAGTGCTGGAATTACAGACATGAGCCACCATGCCGGGCCATGTTTGGTTTTTCTAGATAATGCCAAACTGTTTCCCAAAGTGGTTGTGCCTATTTAAATTCCTGACATTAGTGATTGACAGCTTCCTTTCTCTACATCCTTAGCAACACTTGGTATGGTCAGAATTTTTAGCTTTTTCTACTTAGGGTATATAGTGATATCTGATTCTTACATTTCATTGAGAGAAAATGTATGTATTAGCCATTAGGATTTCTTCTCTTCATGAGTTATCTTTTCAAATCGTTAGCGTGAATCTACTGCTTCTTAGCCAAGTAACTTTAAGTAAGCCGTATCTTAATTTCCTCACTTTTAGAATGGGCTGAATAGCATCTCACTTTGACCTCTTAGCACAGCAGTGTCTACTTAGCATTGCTACTTCTGTCCAAGATTGGGAACTACCTTTACTTGAATCACTTTTCCTGTATGGTTCCAAGTTACTATAAGCCAAAAGAAGAACTCACGTGAGATCTGGAAGGTGGAAGTGAAGCAGAACTACCTTGGAAGTTTGAGGGAAACAAACACAATGGTGGAAGGACAGAGGTGTCTGGTGGGTCTCAGCATATCATCCTTCTTTTCCTGCTTGTACTCAGCTCATTTTCCTGACTGCTGGCCCAGCTGATCAACTGTGGTCCTAGGCCCCAGGTGTTTGGTCCCAGGCCCACAAAGGTGATGATTTCCAGAGGCAGCAACTTTCCCAGAGTAGAAGCTTCCTAGAAGATGTATTCAGTCCACAGAATCTGCATGGTTGCTGAATTTCCCTCAAGTTCCTCCTATCTACTTGAGTTAGCACTTCAGGCTGACATGGCTAATGATTATTTTCTCAGATCCTCTTATTTCTCCCTTGTAGACTTTCATTTGCCCCATTCCTACCACATTTTTCTAAATGTTAATTTCTATACAAACCCTCTTATTTCTGTAATATTTATAGTAGCTCTGATATCACGATTTAATCCTGAGTGATAGAATAGTTTTGACAAAGGAATAAAATAAAAATGCAAAAATTCTTTAATAGCTCTAAATTGCCATTCAAATGTAATTATTGAACTGAGCTAAGTAATACATTACTGTGCCTCTTACATAGTGGAACAGATTAGGAGACAATTAAAATGGTAAGAAAAGCAAGCCAGCATAGGCTGTTATTGGCAGCATGCTTCATGAAAATATTTTATTCTTTTATTTGTCTGACTAGGGTACTTGTTTGTTAGCAAATGGATGCCAAAATACATCATATAGGTTTCCTTTTCAACTGGATTGCTTGGTAAGAAAGAGGTTATAAAATAGATCTAAGAGACAGAATCTCTGAAACACTTGTCAGGCATTCCCAATTAATATTTAAAGTGTGGAATATGGTCAGATATCCAGAAGCACAAATCAAGAACAACGGAAAAGATACAGGCACAAGGTAAAATAAATTTTACAAATATGGGACAATCCTCTATTGCAAATTATCCATTTCTGGCTGCCTCTGTGATACATTAAGGTTGAGCCTTTGCAGTGGGTCATTTTCAAAGTTTGTCAAAGACTCAGACATTGTTGATACTATTTGTGAGTTTTCTCAAGGCTACTGTACTAAACTATCTTTATAAAGACAATAGTGCTCTGGTTAGTAGAACAATAATTGGTTAGCCAAATAGTGAATTTCAGCAGCTACTTGCATTGCTTAATGGCCAGAGTAACAGTCATAGGACTGTTCAACCTTTCAAGATTTCCCAACTGACACTTTTACAGTGATCATGAAGTACCTCAGGAAAGCAAAGGAAAGACTGTGAGCAGAATTATTATATTTAAAAGACTATAGGGGTAGTAGTCAGGGAGAAAGAGAGCTAAGTAGCACAATATTATGCTTATAATATTGTGGTATTAAATATTATATAATTGTGTTATTAAAAATTATAACTTACAGTTTATAGTATCTTGTATCTGTTTTTCCTTCATGATGTACTCCTCAGTTGATTTAATAATCTATGTGCAAGATCCTGATCTATGACCCATGGGTGATTATAGTATGATTTCTGTTACCAAAAAGCTTATGGTAATGTAGGAGAATTGAGGTGTAACTGACAAATAAAAATTATGTATCTCCAAGGTGGACACCATGATGATTTGATATGCATATACATTGTATAATGATTATGAAAATAAACTTAACATATCTCTCATCATCCATAGTTACTATTTTGTGTTTGTGTGTGTATGAGGGGTACTGCATTGTGTGCTTGAGACTAATTGAATGTTGAGGCAAAATAGTCCAAAATGGCTTCAAATCTTCTGGTTTGCTTTATATAGAAAAAAAAAAAAAATGAGTGTGTCTAATGAATTTGGCAACCTGGGAAAACAGCAATGAATTTTGAAGTGCAGTTAGCGAGTCTGACTTTCTGACTTTGGGCAGGCTAGAATTTCTTTCTTTTTTCTTTTGAGATAGAGCCTAGCTCTGTTGGCCAGGCTGGAGTGCAGTGGTGTGATATCAGTTCAGGGCAACCTCCACCTCGTGGGTTCAAGCAATTCTCCTGCCTCAGCCTCCCAAGCAGCTAGGATTACAGGCATATGCCACCATGCTGGGCCGAGAATTTCAATTAATGTTTATTCAAGGAGTAATTGGATCATGCAAGTGGTTGCAATAGAGTATACCAAATTCAAGAGTGAGGCAAAAATACAGGTGTGGTCTTTTATTTTGTACCTAAGTAACTCGATACCCCTTGGTTACAGACAACACGAAAATAGGTAGTTGCTTATGGGTCATCAGAAGATCAGTAAGTTGCAGAAAGTTGAGCGGTTGGAAACTAAATTGATATTGATGGTTTGAAAACATTATCAGAAGAAAGTATGAAAAATGAAATAAAAAGTAGAAATTAAGGAAATAAGGATAACAAAAGTAACACTTCAGAGACCCAACTCAAATATGTGGGCTTAGAACGTATTATAGCATTTAAAATACCAGTATTAAGAGTTATTTTCAGAAATGCCCTAAGGAATGTTTCTATTCTATGTGCGTCCCTGTGCCCTTGTGTTAGGGGTTGAATTGTGTCTACCTCTCCAAAAAAAAAAAAAAAAAAAAAAAAAAAATTGCAGTCCTAACATCCAGTACCTATGAATGTGACCTTATTTAGAAATGAGTCTTTGCAGATGTAATCAAGTAAAGAAGAGGTCATTAGGTGGACTCTAATCCAATACGACTATGTCATTCTAGGAAGAGGAAAAATGCCATGTTAAGATGGAAACATACAGGGAGAGCACCGTAGGATGACAGGGGAAGAGATTGGAGTGATGCAGTTGCAAGCCAAGGTATAGAAAGATTTGATGTTTATCACTGGAGACTGGGAATAGGTAAGGAGAGATTCTACCCAGAGTCTCAGAGCAACCATGGACATGATTACAACATGATTTTGAATTTTTGGCCTCCAGAACTGTGAGAGAATAAATTTCTTATGTTTTAAGCTATTCAGTTTGGGATACTTAGTAAGGGCATCCCTAGGAAACTAATACAATTTACGTATCTCTTACTTATATCATCGCATCACTTAACCAGCAAACATTTATTAAACATCCACTCTGCATAGGTCATTCTGCTCCTTCATTTCACAGTTTTGAGAATCGCTCTCTTAAGACAAAATTTGGCACTGTGAAGATTTACAAGTAAGAAGAGACAGCACAGCACAGGATACTTTGCTTGATCTTTTTTACCTCCATTGTACTGAAGACATTCCCAGTAGTGCCATCTTTGAGAAAGAATGATACATATAGATGAATATTTTCCAGCATTTATGGGTTTTTGGCTCGAAGGTGTGCTAAAAGTGTCAAGTTGCTAGAAGATCTCTAGATAAATGATATGCATGATGCTAGGCTTGGAAGGCTTGTTTATACTAAAAGTGATAAGCCCAACACCACCTGTTCTCATTAATGTGACACCAGAGTTAGAAGGTATAAAAGGTTCTCAGGGGAATGATACAGTCTGAGAAGACCTCAAACTCTTTGTCAAAAAATTCTTCTAGGTGCATTGTTCCTGTGCTGGATAAAATAATGTACAACTACTGGAAGATGAGTGTGCTGGCTGGATAAATAAGGATAAGGATGACTTAAAAAGCTGTCGTAGTTGGTGATCAGGCAGTAAAGATATACGCCATGTATAGTTTGTTAACTTATTGCATTAGTGGTGTCAAAAGTGCTAGCCACAATTTCCTACAGTAACTGAATTTGTTGATTGTGAGTCATGCCAACAAAATGGTTAGAACATGGAAAATACTAAAGTTGAAACATTTCCCCTAAACTCTTGAAGTAATAGGAATTAGTCTCCATAAGTGGCTCTATAAAGTATCAATCAGAAAATTAGGAAATGAATTAAGCATGATGCTATTTTTTTTTTTTTTTTTTTTGGTTAGGGCTTCCTGTAGATGCCATAAAGTACTCTTAGTTTTTTATTTATGACATCAAGCTCAATTATTATGGCTGATTAGAAGAACTGAGAACTAAGGGTATATAAAAAATATATCCCATCCAGGCATCAGCAATCCAAGTGATATAAGACTTGTCTTTGTAAATTATTTTGTTTAAAGCCTCTTTGGTATCTACTGAATGCTCAATGTTTGGATACTTCAATAATATACTAAACCTATTCCTTCCTGGTAGCATTTTGATAGACCCATATGTCTTAGACCTAAATTTACAGAACTGTGCACTAGGATTTCATTACATCGAAGGAAACGGAAACTATGAAAGCGTTTTTCACATTTCTGATTTCTGAATCTATTTCCTTGGAGTTAAATGCTGCTGCAACATTTTTCTATAACGAACCAGATGGTACTAAATCTATTTTCTAAGATAGGGTAGAACATATCAGACTTGAATGTTGATGAAAAGTTCTGAGTTCTTTTCCAAAAAGTGTCAAGTGGTAGTCCAACTTAAAAAACAACAAATAAACGAATTTAACTTCTGACAACAGAAACCTTTCAAAATTGTTCTAGTTAGAACCCAGTGAAACCCAGTCTGAAAAATGGCACGTTATGAATCACAACAAACAAGTCANTTTTTTTTTTTTTTTTTTTGGTTAGGGCTTCCTGTAGATGCCATAAAGTACTCTTAGTTTTTTATTTATGACATCAAGCTCAATTATTATGGCTGATTAGAAGAACTGAGAACTAAGGGTATATAAAAAATATATCCCATCCAGGCATCAGCAATCCAAGTGATATAAGACTTGTCTTTGTAAATTATTTTGTTTAAAGCCTCTTTGGTATCTACTGAATGCTCAATGTTTGGATACTTCAATAATATACTAAACCTATTCCTTCCTGGTAGCATTTTGATAGACCCATATGTCTTAGACCTAAATTTACAGAACTGTGCACTAGGATTTCATTACATCGAAGGAAACGGAAACTATGAAAGCGTTTTCACATTTCTGATTTCTGAATCTATTTCCTTGGAGTTAAATGCTGCTGCAACATTTTCTATAACGAACCAGATGGTACTAAATCTATTTTCTAAGATAGGGTAGAACATATCAGACTTGAATGTTGATGAAAAGTTCTGAGTTCTTTTCCAAAAGTGTCAAGTGGTAGTCCAACTTAAAAAACAACAAATAAACGAATTTAACTTCTGACAACAGAAACCTTTCAAAATTGTTCTAGTTAGAACCCAGTGAAACCCAGTCTGAAAAATGGCACGTTATGAATCACAACAAACAAGTCAGGGCTATATTCTATTAGATTCTCTTAGATTAGTACCTTTAAAGATTTGGCTGGACTGTCTTCCCAGTGGGGTCCCTAAATTGACTGAGACAATACAGCATTAGAGGCATGGACATTGAACAGTAATGCAGTGATGGGGCAAGTTATATAAAAATACATAGAAAGTAAAATAGCTTTTTTTCACACAGAAAGTAAAGTGTTAAGCAACAGACACATGGGAAAAACTTTGGAATTGGTAAGACCTGGGTTGCTAGTCAGGCAGTTTTCCCCTGGTATATCCTCACTTGTATTGACCATGACCCTACATGGAATCATTTGCCTTAAAAGATGTATGTAGGAAAGCCCTAATAAGGAAAGAGGCTACAGAAGATTTTGGGCTTAAGAAGCATGTGTCAGTCACAGTCAGGGGCCAGAAAATGCTCATCAAAGTTTAGGATCTTCCAGGTGATCCAAAAGTGACAGCCAATTAGCTGATCTTCAGTGTGAAACTCGCACAGAGCTCATCAACATAGTTGGATCTTGATTCTGACATTTCTAGTATTTTTACTAGAGCTTTGACAATAAAAAACATACAGATACAAAAAATATTTTGGGTGTGTGAGGCAATATAGATAAGCAAAAAAGACACACTGTTCCCAAAGCATATATCATTCATCAATTGTGAAAATGTATCCTGATGAAGCTGATATGGTTTCATAGGCTTCTGTTACCAACCTACTAGCATTGTCAAATGGAATGAACCTAGTTTCCATTTTGTCTTATGATGTTCACAGGCTATACATGTATGAGGGAAGGGATGGAGAACTTCCCAAAGGAGTGAATCATTTGGTACAGAGCTATTCAATCCTTAATAGTTCAAGTTGGAGTAAAACTGACATTACTATTATATAGCTGATGATGCTTTAACAAAGAGTTGAGTTTTGTAACAGTCAGAATCCTATTTAAGATCTAATCCATGACATGGTGGCTCATGCCTGTAATCCCAGCACTTTGGGAGGCCAAGGTGGGAGAATTGCTTGAGGCCAGGAGTTCAAGACCTGCCTGGGCAACATAGTGAGACTCTGTATCTATAAAGACATTAAAAAAAATTTAGCCAGGCATGGTGGCATGGCCCTGTAGTCCCAGCTATTTGGGAGGCTGAGGCAGGAGGATCACTTGAGCCCAGGAGGTCAATGTTTCAGTGAACCATGATTGCACCATTGCACTCCAGTCTGAGTGATGGGGAGAGATCCTGTCTTTAAAAAGGGGACAATTTATGGAGGTGTGGCAGGTTAAGAAAGCTAACTTAAAAAAGGTGGTAAAGTAGTGTTGACAAAAGAGTCAAACTCTGTAAAATATTTGAAGAGATTTATTCTGAGCCAAATATATTGATAAACATCAAATATGAGTGATGTTGGCCAGTGACAGGCAATATCAGAGATCCTGAGAACATGTGCCCAAGGTGGTCAGGATACAGCCTGGTTTTATATATTTTAGGGAGGCATGAGACATCAATCAAATACATTTAGAAAGTAGTTTTGTTCAGAAAGGTGAGACAACTCAAAGTGGGGGCTTCCAGGCTATATGTACATTTAGATATTTTCTGGTTGACAATTGTTTGAGTTTATGTGAAGACCTGGGACTATGGAAAGGAATGCTCAGGTTAAGACAAAGGATTGGGGAGATGAAGTTTTATTGTGCAGAGGAATCTCTCAGATAGAAGACTGCAGAGATAGAGCAGATTATAAAATGTTTCTTATTGGACCTAAAAGGGTGCCTGGCTTTTAGTTGATTTTCTCCTGAATCTGGAAAGAAAGGAAAGAAAACAAAGAAGAAAGGGGATTCTCTATAAAATGTGGATTTTCCCCACAAGAGGCTTTGCAGGAAAATTTTAAGGTATGGCAAGGAAATATATTCTGGGTTAAATATTTTTTCCTTGTCTCATAATGTTATGCCAGAGTCAGAATGAAAAGTAAGTCACAATATATAGGGTCAAATAAAACCATCTGATAAGAATTTATGGTTTGTAGGGTATGACTCCCTAGACCCCCTATATAAGAATTTGGGCAAGATAGAAAATCAGAGTTTAGTCCTCAGTACCTAGCAATTAGCAACAAGGTGCTGTTACCAGTTCTATGCCTAAAAGGGCAAGGAGAGGGAGTAGAGTTACTGCAACTTGGTGAGAGATCTAGTGGCTGATATCATTTGGGTGTGTCCTCACCCATATCTTATCTTGAATTGTAGTTCCCATAATCCCCACATGTCGTGAAAGGGACCTTGTGGGAGGTAATTGAATCACAGGGGTGGTTACCCCCATGCTGTTCTCATGATATTGAGTAAGTTATCACGAGATCTGATGTTTTATAAAGGGCTTTTCCCCCTTCGCTCAGCACTGTCTTTCCTCGTGCTAGGTGAAGAAGGATGTGTTTGCTTCCCCTTCCACCATGATTATAAGTTTCCTAAGGCCTCCCCAGTCCTGCGGTACTGCAAGTCAATTAAGCCTCTTTCCTTTATAAATTACTCAGTCTCAGGCATTTCTTCATGCCACATGAGAACAGACTACTATAGTAAATTGGTACTGGGAGATAGTGGGGTGCTGCTATAAGGATACCCAAAAATGTGGAAGCAACTTTAGAGCTGGGTAACAGGCAGAGGTTGGAACAGTCTGGAGAGCTCAGAAGAAGACAGGAAAATGTGGGAAAGTTTGGAACTTCCTAGAGACTTGTTGAATGGCTTCCACCAAATTGCTGATAATGATATGGACAATGAAGTCCAGCTAAGGTGATCTCAGATGGAGATGAGGAACTTCTTGGGAATTGGAATAAAGGTGATTCTGCTATGCTTTAGCAAACAGACTGGTGGCATTTTACCACTGTACTAGAGATTTGTGGAACATTGAACTTGACAGAGATGATTTAGGGTATCTGGTGGAAGAAATTTCTTAGTGGCACAGTGTTCAAGAAGAAGCAGAGCATAAAACTTTGGAAAATTTGTAGCCTGACAATGTGATAGAAAAGAAAAACCTATTTTCTGGGGAGAATTTCAAGCTGGCTGCAGAAATTTGCATAAGTAGCAAGGAACCTAATGCTAAGTCCCAAGACCATGGGGAAAATGTCTCCAGGGTATGTCAGATACCTTTACAGCAGCATCTCCCATCACGTCCAGAGCCTAGGAGAGAAAAATGGTTTCCTAGGCTGGGGGCTCCAATGCTCTATGCAGCCTCAGGACCTGGTGCCCTGCATCCCTGTTGTTTCAGCTCCAGCCGTGGCTAAAATGGACCATCATATGGCTCAGGCTGTTGCTTCAGATGGTGCAAGTTCCAAGCCTTGGCAGCTTTTGCATGGTATTGGGCCTGCAGGTGCACCAAAGTCAAGAATTGAGGTTTGGGAACCTCTGCCTGGATTACAGAGGATGTATGGAAACATTTGGACGTCCAGGCAGAAGTTTGCTGCAGTGGTGGAACCTTAATGGATAACCTCTGTTGGGGCAGTGTGGAAGGGAAATATCAGTTGAAGCATCCACACAGAGTCTCCACTGGGGAACTGCCTAGTTGAGCTGTGAGAAGAACGCCACCTTCCTCCAGACCCCAGAATGGTACATTCACTGACAACTTGCACAGTGGGCCTGGAAAAGCTTTAGACACTCAACACCAACCTGTGAAAACAGCCAGGATGGGGGCTGTACCATGCAAAGCCACAGGAGTGGAGCTGCTCAAGCCTGTGGGGGCCCACCTCTTAGATCAGTGTGACCTGGATGTGAGACATGAAGTCAAACGATATTATTTTGAAACTTTAAGGTTTACTAATTGCCCTATTGGATACTGGACTTTCATTTGGCCTATAGCCCCTTTGTTTTGGCTGATTTCTCCCATTTGGAATGGGTGTATTTATCCAATACCTGAATCCCCAATGTATGTAGGAAGTAACTAACTTGCTTTTGATTTTACAGGCTAGTAGGTGGAAGGAACTTGCCTTGTCTCAGGCGAAACTTTGGACTTGGACTTTCGGGTAAATGCTGGAATGAGCTAAGACTTTCAGGGACTGTTGGAAAGGCATGATTATGTTTTGAAATCTGAGGATATGAGATTTGGGAGGTGCCGGGCGGAATAATATGGTTTGTCTGTGTTCTCACCCAAATCTCATTTTGAATTATTGTTCCCATAATCCCCCCATGTCATGGGAGAACCTGGTGGGAGGTAATTAAATCATGGGGGCAGTTACCCTCATGCTGTTCTTGTGATAGTGAGTGAGTTATCGCAAGATCTGATGGTTTTATAAAGGGCTTTCCCCCCTCTGCTGGGCACTTCTCCTTCCTCCCGCCACATGACGAAGGACGTAATTGCTTCTTCTTCCACTATGATTATAAGTTTCCTGAAGCTTCTCTAGTCCTGAGGAACTGTGAGTCAATTAAACTTCTTTCCTTTATTCATTACCCAGTCTTGGGTATTTCTTCATAGCAGCATGAGAACAAACTAATACAGTGGTGGA
Source organism: Rhinopithecus bieti (assembly GCF_001698545.2). NCBI lineage: Eukaryota > Metazoa > Chordata > Mammalia > Primates > Cercopithecidae > Rhinopithecus > Rhinopithecus bieti. The sequence continues at coordinate 992,317 of NW_016803658.1, read as the reverse complement.
TGAGAGGCCACCTTATATAGAGGAACCAAGCTGCTGCCAAAATCACAGCCTAGCAGAGAGGGTGTGGGGGGGGTTTAATAAACACCTGCAGTCTCATCCTGCCTTCTGATCTTCTCTTGGTGCCTTTACTGAAACCATTTACAAGTTGAAGAGTGAGAAAGAGCCTAGGATACATTCCAAAGAGCTTAGCATTCTGTGACACAGAACAAAGTAGAGAAGGGCTGAAATTGGAGCTGAGGGATCAATGGAGAACAACTACCTCAAACTCTATTTTGGGTATCTTGAGCTATCAACCCAATTATAGCTATTTTGGATCCTAGTCAATTCAAGTTAGGATTGAATAAGTAGATAAAAAGCTCAAGCAGCCAAACATGGCATTTGGGGACCTTTGCAATTGACTCCCAAACTTCCTTTCTAATTGTATTTACTGCTATTCTCCACATAAATATTTGCTCTAGTCAAGCTGACCTGCTCTCAGCTATCTCCTAAGCTTGTTTTGCTCATTATTGCCTCTGTGTCTTTGTTGCCATACTTCTCATCTGAACTGTTCTCCTTCATTTTCTCTAGCTAAATTCAATTTGTGTTCTGAAGCCACATGGCAGAGGTCCTAAATCCTTTGGAAAAATTACTTTTTCCATCCTTAGTGGCTGATTCTTCCTTTGCCATTCTATGGCACTTCATTTCTATCATCCATTAAAGGTACACCTTATACTGTATGTCAGTTGTTTTCTTTAATAGCTATCCAATGTCTTCATTTGGATCATCAGTAGTAAATAAATTTCATCTTGGATGCTGATTGCAAACATTGAGAAGGACTCTGAGGTAACCCTGGAGATCAGCAGGATGTTATACTCACATTGATTAGAAATATCTGCACTGGCCCAGGAGAAGTGAATAATGGCATGTTTACTACATATTTGCCATTCTTGAATTATAGTACATTTGGGCCCTCTACATCTGCAGATCCAACCAACCGAGGATCAAAAATATTTTGATAAATAAATAACAGCAGTAAAAATACAAATAAAAATGCAGTAGAACAACTATTTACATAGCATTTATATTGTATTAGGTGTTATAAGTAATCCAGAGATGATTTAAAATATTTGGGGGGGATGTGCATCGATTATATGCAATTACTACATGATTTTCATAGGGGCCTTGAGCATCTGTGGATTTTGGAATTTGTGGTGGTCCTGGAAACAATCTCCTACGGATACTGAGGGACAACTGTATAAGCTTTTAGATGGTTAGAATGTGATTTATTCATCTGTGTATACTCTGTAGCTACCTGATTGCCTTGAGTAAAGTTGATACATAATAAATATTTGTTGATTAATTGTTTTGGTTATTTAAGAACTTATGCAAATGAAGGATCTAGTGTTAGTGAAAATGTTGAAGACAGAACAAGAATTTTATTCTTTCAGCTTTCTTCTTTAAGAACATTCTTTGACATTATGGCATAAAATCATAGTTGGAGAATGTGCAGCTAAAGGTTGAATTGGCTCTCAAAATATCTTCTTTGTAGTAGTAAAATAAAGTACTGATGCTGAGGTCAGAAGAGCAAAGTAAAAGAAAATGATGGCTGAGTACTACAAAGGGAGATAGCTGTGAGTGGCTCATTATCATAAGGCTGCTTCTAAAAGCTGGCTCATTGATTTAATGATCATGCCATACGTTGAGCTGCTGAATGTTCACTGCAGTTAAAAAGAGATTTGTCCTCATCAAAGAAGTGGGGAAATGCAATTCCAGCATACACTTTGTAAGCCAAACTTTGAGTCATAAAATTCAAAACGATTCATTAGTTATGCCCTCATGCTTTTGTCCTAACCTTTCCTTAAAATATAAGTCCCATGTACTGTTAGAACTCCCTTTTCCTCCGTATTCAATCTTATCTCCTTCTTGCATGATTATTCAGTATAATTTAGCCTCTTCCACAAGCCTAGTACCACTTTTTGTTTACTGGGGATGCTGTTAGGACTAGTATTTTGTGGTCAGCAATAATTACCACCTATGAGAAGTTTATTAACATTTGCTGCCTGGATCAAGGGATTTTATTTTATTGTTGGTATTGAAGTAGGGAGATGAATACCTCAAGGATTTGCATATTTAGTCCATTACTAAGCAAATGACATAAAAATGTATTTTGGTAGATTCAAAAGAAAATGTAATCTCAGTTTATTTTTTTTGGAGAGCAGGTGTCCAGGGCCAAAGCACATTGCTGTAGGATTAAGAATGTTGTTTATGTTACACTGACATTTGCTGTGTTTTTAATGCTTTCCCAAAATGATTTATTCTCAAGTAAAAAATGCTGAGAAAGCTTGAATACCAGATGCCTGAGGGAGAGTTCAAAACATCACCACCATTACACACACACACACACACACACACACACACACACACACACACTCTAATACTGGTATGTGTGTGAACATGAGCATTATAAGTTTATTTTTGCTATTAACGACTAGCATGGAGCTAGGCTATTTGCCACAATCAAAATGGAAAACTTAGAACTCTTGACACTTCTCATCAATTTGATCTTTTCCATTTCCTCAAGCTAATGAGGGTGATGGTTTTATTTGACACTAAAATATTTAGGAAATGTCTTAATTTAACAATGTGACAAGATGACTTAAGGTTAAGATAGAAAAAGAAAGTGGTTCTTTAATGAAAGCAAATGTATTTCTAAGAAGCCTAAACATAGTTCATCTTGTCCTGCTGTGTATTTCTATATGAATGCCCTGTAATAATTAATTCTTAGGAGCATAAAATAAAGGAAAAAGTTTGAGCTCCAAACTCTTAAGAAATTTTATGTCTCTGTGAAGTATTTCCTTATGTTACTTGTCTCTTGATTTAAATGTGAAACAAATTTCAGTTCTCTAAGCCAAGATATTTGCTAGCCTCACTAGGGTGAACTGGACATATAAAATTTGTTATGAAAAGCTACAAGCAAAGCAATATGCAGTTTTGTGAAGATCAGTGCAATGCATCCATAATATATCCACACATTACTGTCATCTAATTATCTTTTGGTGGTAAGGACATGGTATTTGTCCTTAGGAAGGAAACTTGCAGTATAACATTTCTAGGTCTTGTTTATACTTGGCTTAGACAACAATTCAAGATCTTTTGCTTTGGGAGATAAGAATGTAAATTGGTTTCCTGATAGCCTTGAGACAAGGACATCTTCCCAATGACTGAGTTACTAATTCTAAATAATGATTCTTGGCCTATTACCCAGTTTGGTCATATATATAATACTCTACACCACATGTAGTCCTTTGAGCATGTACAGTTAGAATGATGTTTGTTGACAGTTAAACAACTTTAGGATAAAATGAATTGCCTTTTCAGCTTTTTTAGTCTTATTTTGTTCTACTTGCAAAGCATCATCTACATTTAAAAGTTAAAATAGCATTATTTTATAAACATGTATCCATTCACTTTTTCAATAGTTATTCAGAGTCTATTTTATAATAGCTATTATGAGGGATTATAAAAGAATAATTTATATTGACTGCCTTTACAAATCTGATATGGTTTAACTCTGTATCCCTACCCAAACCTCATCTTGAGTTGTACTCCCATAATTCCCTCGTGTGGTGGGAGGGACCTAGGGGGAGGTAATTGAATCATGGGGGCCAGTCTTTCCTGTACTATTCTTGGGATAGTGAATAAGTCTCATAAGAGCTGATGGGTTTATCAGGGGTTTCTGCTTTTGTTTCTTCCTCATTTTCTCTTACTGCCACCATGTAAGAAGTGCCTTTCACCTCCCGCCATGATTCTGAGGCCTCCCCAGCCATGTGAAACTGTAAGTCCAATTAAACTTCTTTTTCTTCCCGGTCATGGATATGCCTTTATCAGCAATGTGAAAACAGACTAACACAAAATCTTATTAACTGTTAGAAAAATAAAGATGTATATGTGTGTATGTACAACATATTCACATACACAGATACCACAAGGCCAGAAGTAATAAGGTACAGTGTGCTATAGTAATGAAGAGGATGAGGGGAGCGGAGCAAGATGGCCGAATAGGAACAGCTCCAGTCTCCAACTCCCAGCGCCAGCGACACAGAAGACCGGTGATTTCTGCATTTTCAACTGAGGTACTGGGGTCATCTCACTAGGGAGTGCCGGACAATCGGTGCTGGTCAGCTGCTGCAGCCTGACCAGCGAGAGCTGAAGCAGGGCGAGGCATCGCCTCACCTGGAAGTGCAAGGGGGAAGGGAATCCGTTTTCCTAGCCAGGGGAACTGAGACACACAACACCTGGAAAATCGGGTAACTCCCACCCCAATACTGCGCTGTAAGCATACAGGCACACCAGGAGAATATATCCCACACCTGGCCGGGAGGGTCCCACGCCCACGGAGCCTCCCTCACTGCTAACACAGCAGTCTGCGGCGATCTATCCGCAAGGCAGCAGCGAGGCTGGGGGAGGGGCGCCCGCCATTGCTGAGGCTTAAGTAGGTAAACAAAGCCGCTGGGAAGCTCGAACTGGGTGGAGCTCACAGCAGCTCAAGGAAGCCTGCCTGTCTCTGTAGTCTCCACCTCTGGGGACAGCGCACAGCTGAAGACCAACAGGGGAAGTAGCGGGAGCCGGTGCAGACGCGAACGACTCTGTCTGACAGCTTTGGGGAGAGCTGTGGATCTCCCAACTCGGAGGTTGAGATCTGAGAACGGACAGACTGCCTGCTCAGGTGTGTCCCTGACCCCTGAGTAGCCTAGCTGGGAGAAATCCCCACTAGGGGCAGTCTGACACCCCACACCTCACAGGGTGGAGTACACCCCTGAGAGGAAACTTCCAAAGGAAGAATCAGACAGGTACACTCGCTGTTCAGCAATATTCTATCTTCGGCAACCTCTGCTGCTGATACCCAGGCAAACAGGGTCTGGAGTGGACCTCAAGCAATCTCCAACAGACCAACAGACAGTCCTTCTGACTGTCAGAAGGAAAACTATCAAACAGGAAGGACACCTATACCAAAACCCCATCAGTACGTCACCACCATCAAAGACCAGAGACAGATAAAACCACAAAGATGGGGAAGAAGCAGGGCAGAAAAGCTGGAAATTCAAAAAATAAGAGCGCATCTCCCCTGCAAAGGAGCGCAGCCCATCGCCAGCAACGGATCAAAGCTGGTCAGAGAATGACTTTGACGAGATGAGAGAAGAAGGCTTCAGTAATGAAGAGGATGAATGGGTCATTTATAGCACCAGCAGATAATTTATTAAAATATTATCATGTGGTAACATTTTTCCTACCCTGTTCACTGAAGATAACGTTTAATAACTTTTTTCCTTGTTGAAGACTTGTGTGCAGGGCTGGAAATATCAGTGAGAAAAGAGTGAGTAATTTATCCAAAGCCAAAGTCTGCAGTGGGATATGAAAGTACAGGAGGATCTAGGGAGCAGGACTTACTTAGTGTGAGTCCCACGAAGGGATGGTGGGCCCTAGAAGGATATCTGTGTGTATGATTTATTTAAGGAGATAGGAATATAGGGACTGAACATTCTGACCTTGGTACATGTTCCTGGATTCTACATAAGCACAGAAGTAGAACCATCTGATCTACAGAATCTATGCAGACTGGACAATGGGCATCAGAGTGTAAGCTAGGGTGAGTCAGTAATAGGCTTGGAGGGATCTCCCTGGCCCCATATCTTTGAAACAACCTGGACAAAAGAGCTTCACTTAATATTTGAAAAGACTAGGGGCTCAGGGTTTGATTGGATTTGAAGGAATTGAAATAGTTTGTTATTTTTTGTTCATATAAGTTTGTGGACTGTATTTTACATCTACTACATATAGAGATTTACTAGGATTTACTACCATCCCCACCAAAACCAGATCTGCTTCAAAGTTTGGTAGTTGTTGCTCAGAATGGGGCAAAAAAAAATTGGAGACAATTGCTGAAAATTTGACTGGTACTCAGGAAACAGCATGGTCTTTCAGGAGTCCCTGATATGGAGCACACTAGTGTGTTGTGATGAGAATGACTTTGAAAACCCTTGTAAAGTTATACACTGTTCACAAAAGGAAGGAAAAGAGGGGAAGTATACCTTCTAGTACTTTACTGATTCTGTTATTGTCTTTTCTATTCACAAAATAAAAATTGGAAAGAGAGATTCATCAAAGATGATCTTTACAGTCCCTATGTTGATTTTGATTTTTTAAGGAGGGGAAAGGTACTTGGAAGCCACAGTTGCAGTAACCTGTGTCAGGAGAACACTTATTACCACCCCTAGATATGACACTTGAAACACAGACTAATACAAGGGGACAGGTGGTAGAGAAGGTTGTTTGAAAGAAGCAATTGTGACCTTCCAGATACAGAATTTCGGGACATAAAGATGTCACATAGAAGAAGAAATCTTAGGATCCTGGAGCATGCCTTAGAGGTTCTGTAGCAGTGACAGGTGATACTGAACCCAGAATAGGCAATAGTTAAGGATGACTGAGTCCATGACTCAGACATGGAGATCATCATACTTTCAAGGGAAATATTTAAGGGATTGTGTTTGAATATTTATGTACGTTGAAACAGGCTTTGAAAGAGATACAGACATCCAGATAAAGGAAGCTCAGAGAACCACAGGATACCTTGAAAGACAAGCTTCACTAAAGCTTATAGTCATAAGCTTTTCCAAAGTCAATCTGAAGGAAAGAGTACTGAAAGTGGCCACAGAGAAGTGTCTAATCACCTATAAAGAAATCCCATCACACTAACAGCAGAGTTCTCAGCAGGAATCTTACAAGCCAGAAGAGATTGGGGTACTATTTTCAGTCTTCTTAAAAAAATGCCAGTCAGGAATTTTACATCCTGCTAAACCAAGCTTCACGAAGGAAGGAAAAATGAAGTTGTTCTCAGACCCCCCAACCACACACACACAAAAGGGAATTTGTCACCACTAGATCAATTCTACAAGAAATAAGAAATGCTCAAAAGAGCTCTAAACATGGAAATAGATGGACAATACTCACCATCATAAAAAACACAGGCAAGTGCAACACCCACAGTCTTATAAAGCAGTTACACAATCAAGAGTGCAAAAATAATTAGGTAACAACGTTATGACATGAAGAAAATTTCACATATCAACATTAACCTTAAACATAAATGAACTAAATGGTCCATATAAAATATATAGGCTGCTGGAACAGATTAAAAAATCAAAATCCAACAATTGGCTGCATACAAGAAACCCACCTAACTTATAAATACATTTACAGGTTCAAAGGAAAGGAGTAGAAAAAGTTATTCCGCACAAATGGAAACCAAAAATAAGCAGGGGTAGCTATACTTTTATCAGGTAAAACAGACTCTAAATCCACTACAGTTTTTTTTTTAAGGGCCATTATATCATGATAAAGATATTAGTTAAATAAGAAGATATAACAACTCTAAATTTATATGCACCCAACACTGGAGCACCCAGGTTCATAAAACAAATACTACTAGACCTAAGAAAAAATACAGAAGGCAATACAATAATACTGTGATCTTCAATATCAAACTAACAGCACTAGAGAAATCACCAAGGCAGAAAATCAACAAAGAACTCTGGATTTAAATTGTATTCTGGACCAAATAGACCTAACACACATTTACAGAACATTCTACCCTATGATTACAGGACATATACTCTTCTCATCTGTGCGTGGGACATAGTCAAAAATTGACTGTATGCTAGGCCTCAAGGCAAGTCTAAATAAATTTTTAAAAATAAAAATCACATCAAGTAACCTCTGAAACCACAGTGGAATAAAACTAGAAATCAATACCAAATGGGACTCTCAAAATAATACATGGAAGTTAAATTATCTGCTTCACAACAACCAAACCTTTGGGATACAGCACAAGCAGTACTTAGGGAGTATTTATAGAATTAAATCCCTACATCAAAAAGGTAGAAAGATCTCAAATTAATAACCTAATGTCACACCTCAAGGGATTAGGAAAACAAGAACAAGCCACACCTAAAGTTAGTAGAAGAAAAGAAATAACAAAGATCAGAGCAGTTCTAAATGAAGTTGACAAAGATAAAAAGTAAAAAAATAAAAAATAAAAAGCATCAGTGAAATGAAAAATAGTTTTTTTGAAAAGATAAACAAAATTGATAGATTGCTAGCTAGATTAACCAAGAAGTAAGATTAAAATAAGCACAATCTGAAATGACAAATGTGTCATTACAGCTGATACAACAGAAATACAGAAGATTGTCAGAGACTTATGAACAACTATGCACTGACAGATTAGAAAACCTAGAGGAAATAGCTCTGGTTTCTAGAGGAAACATATAACCTCCAAATATTGAAACAGGAAGAAATAGAAATTCTGAACAGACCAATAATAAATAGAGAACTTGAATCAGTAGTAAAAAACATCTCCCAAAAACAACAACAACAACAACAACAACAACAGCAAAGCCCAGGACCAGGCAGATTCACAGCTAAATTCTACCAGATGTACAAGGAAGAACTATTAGGTGCAAAAGTAATTGTGGATTTTGCCATTGAAGGTAATGGCAAAAACTGAAATCACTTTTGCACTAATGATACCAGTCCTTCTGAAACTGGCTGAGAAACTCAAGGAGGAGGGAATCCCCCTTAACTCATTCTGCAAAGCTGGTATTACACTTATACCAAAGCCAGGAAAAGAAACAAGAGCAACAACAACAAAGAAAAATACAGACCAATATCTTTGATGAACATGGATACAAAAATCCACAAGAAAATACTAACAAACTGAATCCAACAGCACATCAAAAAAGTCATACACCATTATCAAGTGAATTTTATTCCATGATGCAAGGTTGGTTCAACATATGCCAGTCAATATATGTGATTTACTACATAAACAGAATTAAAAACAATAATGATATGATCATATCAATAGATACAGAAAAAGCATTTGATAAAATTCTGCATTCTTTTATGATTTAAAAATCTTACTAAACTAGGCATAGAAGGAACATACCTCAAAATAATGAAAGCAAGATATGACAAACCTATAGCCAACATCATGCTGAATGAGAAAATGTTGAAAGCATTCCTCCTGATAACTGGAACAAGACAAGAATGCCTACTTTCACTATTCCTATTCAACAAGACACTGGAAGTCCTAGCTAGAGCAATCAGGCAGTAGAAATAAGTGAAAGGGATCAAAATTTAAAAAGAGGAAGTAAAATCATCCCTGTTTGCTGATGATACCAAGACAACCCTAAAGACTCTTCCAAAACCGTCCTAGATTTGATAAATGACTTCTGTAAAGTTTCAACATACAAAATCAATATGCAAAAATCAGTAGCATTTCTATACAGCAGTAATGATCAAGTTGAGAACCAAGTCAAGAACTCAATCCCATTTACAATAGCTACAAAAAACAATACATAGAAAAAAATTTAACCAAGGAGGTAAAAAATCTCCAAAAGGAGAACTACAAAACACTGATGAAAGAAATCAGAGATGACACAAATAAATAATAAAACATCCCATGCTCATGGATCAAAAGAATCAATATTGTTAAAGTAACAATAATGTCTAATGTAGTCTACAGATTCAATGAAATTCCTATCAAATTACCAGTGTCACTTTTCACATAGTTATAAACAAAATTCCTGATATTCATATGGAACCAAAAAGAGCTTGAACAGCCAAAGCATTTCTAAGCAAAAAGAATACAACTGGAGGTAAAAAATTACTTCACTTTGAATTACACTATAAGATTATAGTAACCCAAACCCAACAACATGTACTGGTTTATAAAAATAGACGCATAGATCAATGGAACAGAATGGAAAACCCAGAAATAAAGCCACATATCTACAACCAACTGCTCTTTGACAAAGTCGACAAAATAGGGACTGGGGAAAGGACATCCTGTACAATAAATAGTGCTGGGAAAATTGGAGAACCATATGCACAAGAATTAATCTGGACTCTGATCTCTCGCCAATGTAAAACCTGAAATTATGGAAAATATTACAAGAAAACCTAGGGAAAAGTCTTTTGTTCATTGGTCTAGGCAAAGAATTTATGACTAAGTCCTCAAAAGGAAATGCAACAAACACAAAAACAGACAAAGGGAACAAATTAGCTAAAAAGCTTCTGCACAGCAAGAGAAATAATCAACAGTAAACAGACAACCTAAAGAATGGAAGAAAATATTTGCAAACGATGCATCCAACCAATTGCCGATATTCAGAATCTACAAAGAACTCAAGAAAAAAAAACATTAAAATTGTGCAAAAGACATCTTTCAAAAGAAGACATACAGGCAGCCAACAAGTATATAAAAAATTCTCAACATCACTAACCACCAGAGAAATACAAACTAAAACCACACTGAAATACCATCTTACATCACTTCCAATGTTTATTATTAAAAATACAAAGTCAACAGATGTTGGCAAGGATGCAGAGAAAGGGGAACATTTGTATACACTGTTGGTTGTAATCTAAATTAGTATAACCTCTATAGATAACAGTATGGAGATTTCTCAAGGAACTAAAAATAGAACTACCATTTGATCCAGTAATTCCACTACTGAATGTCTATCCAAAGGAAAAAATAATTTGGTCAAAAAGACATCTGCACTCCTGTGTTCACTGTAGCAATATTCACAATAGCAAAATCATGTAATCAACCTAAGTGATCATCAATAGATGACTGGATCAAAAATATGGCATATGTGTGATCTATCTATCTATGTATCTATCCATTATGGAATCCTACTTAGCCATAAAAAATGCAATCATGTCTTTTGCAGCAACACAGATGGAACAGTAGACCATTATCTTTAGTGAAATAACTCAGAAACAGAGAATCAAATACCCTATGTGGTCATTTATAATTGGGAGCTAAACAATGGGTACACACAGACATATGGAGTGGAATAATAGACATTGGAGATTCCAAAAGATGGGTCTCTATCTTTTGGTCGGAAGGGGTATGAAGGATGAAATATTACCTGATGGGTACTCTAAAAGCCCAGACTTCACCACTACATGACATAGCCACATAACACAACTATAGTTGTACCCTTAAATCCATAAAAATAAAAATAATCAATTAAGAAACCCAAATGGGGTTTGAACCTGTTTGAGAATATACCAGGTAATTGGCCTAAATACCCATCAGATTAAGATTAGAGACTTGTCAGAAAGAGTTCCAACCCTAGAATCTTTAGACTAAGATGTGTGGATCTAGTCCTGAAACATTACTATTGCCCATTTTACTTTTACCTAACACCCACTAAATACTACAGTCTGGTTTATACATAATTTTCTACAAGTCTAATCTCCAGACACTTGGAGTGCTCTGTTACAAATTGCCACTGCACACTGTATATTTGTGTTGTACTTATCACAATTGTAATTAAAATTTTTAGTAATTTATTTTAATATCTGCCTCTTTTTCTGGTTTCTAAGTCCCACCAGCTCAGGCACTGTTATCGCTAAATTCTCAGTACTTAGGATAGGGCTTGACTCAGAGTAGGTGTTCAATAACTATGCCTTGAATGAATGAATGATTTAGACTGAAACACAGGTTTGCCATAGGAAGTTCTGGGAGATAAAACTTAAGAGAGAGGCTAAAATAAAATTCTGGAGTGTTGTAAGTATCAATTGGTGCAGTTTTCTAAGTCATGAATACCTTTGAAACTTCTCAGAAGAGTATTCCACATTCAAATAACTGGTGGGAGTAAATTCTGGGTAAATTTTTTTCAAATTGTGCACTATACCCCAAATACTGAAGAGATATTGACAGCCATATATTTGTAAATCAGAAAAACAGGTAGAGTCACATATTTTACTTTAAGCAGCAAATTCATATCACAAACAAATAAAGGGAAGGGAAGGGAAGGGAAGAAAGTAAAAGAAGTAAAAGAAGAAAGACAAAAGCAACTTTCCGTAGAGAGTCTCTGTGAAAGAGCTATGTTTATCTTAAATTAGCTTAGTCTAAAATTTTGGCACAGTAGAAATGACTTAGCAGATGATTTCATATACCAGAGGCTCAACTTTTAGTACAATTGTCTGCAATGAAAGGACACTCTGTGATCTTCCCAAGCAGGTAGCAATGCTACATCTGAAATGCCTGCACAGCCTAGTCTCTGCTTTTTTGAACTTATCTGAAGACGGTTTTCAATATGCTAATATCTCTGTTAATGAGATCCAAACAGTACTCACCATGCATGAATGACTGGGATCTCATTATTGCAAATTCTCCAACCAGTGACTTTTGCAGCAGTGCTTATTCAGTTCTATAGGCCAGACTAAAGCAGGGTAAAGGCCTGTTTTTGCTATTTCCAACAAAAGTTCAACTCCAAGTGTCATTTTTAAAAAACTTTCACGTTATGAATGGCCTTACTTCTTGGGGCTTAAAGAAATAGAGAAATGTGGAGAGCAAGGGCAAGTGAGTTAGATCCACAGCCAAACACACCTCTGCCACTCTCACATCTTCTTGGAAACTGCTTTCAGGCCTTAAGAGGTTGCATAGAATAAAAACAAAAAGAAGAGGAGAAGGAGGAGGAGGAGGATGGGGATAAAGCAGTAATAGTAAAATATGAAATAAAATACTAATTACTACCGAAGCAGCAGGTGCTTTAAACACCTTTTATAGGTTTCTCCTTTGATCCTCACAGTAATTATATGACATAGGAGCTATTATTGTCATTTCACATATGAGAAAATGACAGCTTAGAGAAATAATTAAGGGAGCTAGGTCTGGGTCTTTTTAGCTCATAACTGCATGGGTAGAAGAGAAAGATGAAAGGATGGGGTAGTGGCCCTTGATCTCAAATCATCTTTAAGGAAGGTTAGAAATATGGACAATTAAGAGAGTAGCTTTTTTTGAGGTCACAAATATTACTAATTAAACACAGAAAAAGAAAACTCAGCAAGAGTTACAAATCAAATGTCAAGTCATACTGAGCCTGAGAGATGTTTTCGGCCATAGAAGAAAATAGTGTTTGGATGGATGGGGGAAAGGACAGCTACATGGTGCTCTGCTTTCCAGAGCAGTACATCAGGATCAGAAATAAGGATGAGGAATACATGACAAAGTAAATGTGTCCAGCTGGAATGGAATAAACAGGTGTGGTGGTAGGTGCAGCTAAATTGAGGGAATTATGTTATGGGATTCTTAAATGTGAGGCTAAGGAATTTGGGTTGTATAGAGTAAATAATGGGTGTTACTAATGTAATTTAAGCAAGGAAACTTTTGAAATAAATTTGTTTGGAAGACTAATTTGCAGGGTGAAGTGGGCTGCATGACTTATGCCAAGGAAACAAATGGCATAGCTATTATATTCATCTAAGAACAAAAGAAAAAATTGTGAAATAAGATGTTGGCAGACGAAATGAAAAGCAAGGAATAGGTAGAAAAAATTGTAAGGAATAATTTCTTTAGCTTGAAAATTCTACCAATAGTATGCAATACTTACATTAAATTAAGAACATTAGGGATCTAGGTAATTTATGACAAGAAATGCCATCTTTGAATTATTAGATTTTCAAATGATTACTCTAGCAAAATCATTATTTAATTTTATAAGCGGAAGTGTGCTAAAAGCTTCTAGGCATTTGACAAAATTATTCAATTCAATATTATTACTGCTTGGGTGATTGAAAATTGGCAAAACTTTTAATTTTGTGTTTTATGTTCTTTATTTTTAATCAGTAAGCCTTTGAGGCAAATAAATTTATCTGGACAATCATGTCTTCTACAACATAGAGGCTTATTATAATGAAAAAAAGAATGAAGTTCAAATGATCATGTGAAAATAAAACAGTTGCTTTTCTGGTTAAATACTAATTTGTTGAGAATTACATGGGTGTTGCTTGTTAAAAATTGCCACAAATAGCAGTATTGCCATTTGTATTTTTTTTTGTACAAAATGCCATGGTTCAAGTTCTGGTTTAAATAACAGCCTAGAGAAACATGTTTAATTTATTAACTATAAACAGAGTCCAAATTTTAGAGGAGCTGAAAGGAAAATATTTTTAACTAGAACACATGCTGACTCTAGAGAGGATAAGAGGCTGTCTATGTATCAGCAAATCTGGCAAGGGATGGCTTAGGAAGATGCAATGACTGAGTCACCTCAGAGTTCCCTTTTTCTGCTTATTCTTTGAGGAGTACAGATGCCTCTTCCTGTTGTGTAGATAACCATTAAAGTCTCTTAACTTTCAGAAGACTATTTCAAAGGATTTTAGTTTATAAGGGTTCAATCACTTCATGAGAATTTTTAAGCCTCTGTTATTTGTAGAGCCCTATTACATGTAGGCATTTGAAGGGAGATAGAAGGAATAGAAGTAATTTCTGCCTACAGGAAACCCAAGTAAGAAACTGCTTATAAAAACTATAAAGATCTTTCAAAATCAACTTGAAAATAAATTAGAAATGGGTTAGACTTAAAGGTAGACCCTGAAACTGTAAGACTACTAGAAGAAAACATTGGGGAAACTACAGGACATTGGTCTGGGTAAAGATTTTTGGGGGCAAGACCACAAAAGCACAGACAACCAAGGCAAAAATTGACAAATGGGATTACAACAAGATAAAAATTGCCTGCACAGCAAAGAAAACAATCAACAAAGTGAAGAGACAACCTACAGAATGGGAGAAATTATGTGAAAAATATTCATCTGACAAGGAACTAATATCCAGTATGTATAAGAAACTCAAACAACTCAGTAGTCAAACAAACAAACAATCTGATTTTAAAGGCAAAAGATCTGAATAGATATTTCTCAAAAGAAGACATACAATGGATAACAAGTATATGAAAAAAGTGCTCAACATCATTAATCTTCAGGTAAATGCAAATCTAAAGCACACTGAGATGTCATCTCACTCCAGATAAAATGGCTGTTTTCAAAAAGGCAAAAAATAACAAATGCTGATTAGGATGTGAAGAAAGAGGAGTGCTTTCTTCTGTTGGTGGGAATGTAAAGTAGCACAGCCTTTATGGAAAACAATATGGAGGTTCCTCAAAAAACTAAAAATAGAACCACCATATGATCCAGCAATCCCACTACTGGGTATATACAGAAAGGGAATGAAATCAGTATGTCAAAGAGGTTTCTACACTCTCCTGTTTATTGCAGCACTATTCACGATAGCCAAGATTTAGAATCAACCTAAATGTTCCACAATAGGTGACTATATAAAGAAAATGTGGTGTATATACACAATAGAATATTATTAAGCCATAAAAAGAATAAAATCCTGTCATTTGCACAACATGAATGGGATTGAAGGTCATTATTTTAAGTAAAATAAGACAGGCACAGAAAGACAAATATCACATGTTCTCATATGTGAGAGTTAAAAGTGGACTTCATGGGGTAGAGAGTAGAATGGTGGTTATCAGATGCTGGAAAGGGAAGGGGGAATGAAGAGAAGTGGATTAATGGGTACAAAAATGCAGTTAGATAGAAGGAAGAAATTCCAGTATTTGATAGCACAGTAGGAAAATTATAGTTAACAATAATTTATTCTATATTTCAAAATACTTGGAAGAGAAGAATTGTGATATTACCAACATTAAAAAGATAGATGTTTGAGATGATGCATAGTCCAATTACACTGATTTGATCATCACACATTGTATACCTATATCAAAGTATCAGGTGCACCCCCAAAATATGTGCAACTATTATAAAATATAAAAATTTAAAAATTTAAAGTGAAGGAAACCAATGGGACACAAACAGATAATTTAATGAGGAGTCTGGGAACCCAGGTCCTGGTCTCATCTGTGACCTGAGATAAGCTGCTTTCACTGGTTGGACCTTAAAATTATCTAAAATACTAGGCCCTCTTGAAGCTGCTACCCAACTCCATAGTTACATAAAATTTTCAAGTTGGGTTAGTGTTCAAAATGGAAATTATTTTATTAATATAATTTTTTTTCTAGAGTCTGGTGAAAATTCATATGTTAGCTTTAAACAACTATTGGACATTTTGCATTGTTCATCCAACCAACCAAGTTTAGTTGTTGGTTTCTTTTCCATAGCTACCACAGCTAAGTAAATGAATGATGCTGTTATAGGCATTATTTATATAAACTATAAACTCTACAAGACAGTATTATGATTTTGCTTTAAATAGTTATGTGTATTTTAAATAAAGAGTAAACATGTCACTATATTTACTTAAACATTTTTAATTTTCAATGTTCTTTATTAATGCCTATAAGTCCAGGTTTTCTCTTGGTGTTGTTTCCCTTCAGCTTGTTGAATTTTATTAGCATTTCTTGTAGTGCAGTTCTGGTGGCAATAATTCCTGTTTCATTTAGCTGAAAATGTCTTTATTTCGTCTTCATTTTGGATGATATTTTGTTGAATATAGCATTTTGGGCTGACAGTATTTTCTTATTAGTCATCTCGATCTAATTTATATTTATTGAACTCTTAAGCCAACTTCAGAATACATATTATTTTCAAGACCACATAGTAAATTCACCAAAGAAGACTGCATACTGGGTTGTAAAATAAATCTGAATATATTTTAAAAGGTCAAACTAATATAGATTATGTATGTTTTCAGACCATAACCAAATTAAATTAGAAGTCAATAACAGTAACATACCTTGAAATCACCAAATATTTGAAAAATAAACAATGTAATTCTAAATCTATAGTTTGAAGAAGGAATCACAAAAATAATTGAAGAATATTTAAAACTAAGTGATAATAAATTACAATCTACCAAAATTTAAGGGATGTAGATAAAGCAATGTTTAGAGATAAATTTATTTTATTTTAGTTTACTATAAATGTTTACATTAGAACAGAGTTCTAAAATCAGTGATATAAAAAAATAGAATAGTGAAAATGCAATACACGGACAATACTAAATGCTGATAAGAATTTGTAGCAAGAGGAACTCTCATTAATTGCCAGCAGGAATCCAAAATGGTACAGCCACTTTGAAAGACAAACAGTTTCTTATAATACGAAACATACTCTTAACATATGATCTAGCAATTATGCTCTTTGTTATTTACCCAAATCAGTTAAAAACTTATGTCCATAAAAAACCTTGCACATGAATATTTATAGCAACTTTATTTGTAAATGCCCAAACTGGAGAGCAACCCAAATATCTTTGGGTTATGGATAACATCAATAAGGTGAATGGATAACATCAATAAGATGGAACGTTATTTAATGATAATAAGAAATGAGAGCAATGGAGAGAGCTGAAGAAGACTTAACTGATATAGCCAAGTGAAAAAAACACTCTTTATATGATAAAGATAAAACAGAAATCAATAAAATAAGAAGCAAACAATAGGAAAATTCATAATGCCTAAAACTGCTTTTTTCTTTTTTGTAAAGTAATAAAATAGACTTCTGGTTCCTATCTGGCTTACCAGTTTTCACTTCCATGCCCACAACCAGAAAAGCCTGAACAAACTGAAAATTAACAACTCTTCTTATACTCATCAGAGAATCAAGGGCACAGGTTAAATTTCTATCCCCAAATAGGAGAGACAGGTAGATGCAGAGAATCACAGCTTACTAGACCAAAAGAAAAAAAAGAAAAAGAAAAAAAGAAATACACAGCACTAAAAATAAAAGATAATAAAATACTTAAATAAAAATCTAACAATATATGTACAAGAATAAGGAAAACTAAAACTCTGATACAGAAATCAAAATATCTAAATAAATGGAGAGATATTCCATGCACAATATATTCTCAATATTGTCAAGATGTCAGTTCTTACCAATGTTAAATGTATACTCAATACAATCCCAATCAAAATCTCAGTGAGTTATTTTGGGGATATCAGCAAACAGATTCTAAAATTTATATGGAGAGGCAAAATACCTAGGATAGCCAATACAATATTGAAAATGAAGAACAAAGTTAGAGGGCTGACACTATCCAACTTGAAGGCTTATCATAAAGTGACAGAAATCCAGACAGTGAAGTATTGGTAAAAGAATAGACAATATGTCAATGGGACAGAATAGAGAGCCCAGAAATAGACCCACACAAATGTAGTCCACTAATCTTTGTCAAAGGAGCAAAGGCAATTCAATAGAAAAGAGATAGATTTTTTTTTAAACAAATGTTGCTGGAACAACTGGACATCCACATGCAAAACTATGAATCTAGGCACAGACTATATGCCTTTAACAAAAATGTGATTATATAACTAAATGTAAAATGCAAAGCTTTACTATGCCTAGCCGATAACATAAGAGAAAATCTAGACGACCTTGTATCTGGCATTTACTTCTAAGATACAACAACAAAAACATGATGCATGAGAGAAAAAATTGATAAGTTGAACTTCATTAAAATAAGAAAAACTTCTCTGTGACACATACTAAGAGAGTGAAAACACAAACTACAGATTGAGGGAAAAATCTTTGCAAAAAATATTTGATTATGGGTAACTCATATCCAACTCACATCCATAATATGTAAATAATTCTCAAAATTCACCATGAAGAAAACCAATTTAAAAATAGGCAAAAGATCTGAACAGGTGCCTCATAAAAGAAAAATATATACATAGAAAATAACCACATAAAAAGATGCTAAACATTGTATGTCATTAGGGAATTGCAGATAAAACAGCAATAAGAAACCACTACACACATATTAGAATAGTGAAAATGCAATACACGGACAATACTAAATGCTGATAAAAATTTGTAGCAAGAGGAACTCTCATTAATTGCCAGCAGGAATCCAAAATGGTACAGCCACTTTGAAAGACAAATGGTTTCTTATAATACGAAATATACTCTTAACATATGATCTAGCAATTGTGCTCTTTGTTATTTACCCAAATCAGTTAAAAACTTAAGTCCATAAAAAACCTTGCACATGAATATTTATAGCAACTTTATTTGTAAATGCCCAAACTGGAGAGCAACCCAAATATCTTTCATTAGGTGAATGGATAACATCAATAAGATGGAACGTTATTTAATGATAATAAGAAATGAGAGCAATGGAAAGAGCTGAAGAAGACTTAACTGATATAGCCAAGTGAAAAAACACCAGTTTGAAGAGACTACATACTGTATGACATTCTGGAAAAGACAAAGCAACAAAGACAAAAAAAAAAAATCAGTAGTCAAAAGTGGTTATGGTGGATACATGTAATACATTTCTCAAAACCATAGAATATACAACACAAATAGTGAAACTTAATGTACATTATGGAGTTTAGTTACTAATATGTCAATATTGGTTCATGAATTGTAACAAATGCACCAAAACAATGCAAGATATTAAAAGTAGAAAAATTGGGGGTAGAGAGTGGTACAAGGAAACTCTTCTGTTTTCTTTTTTTCTGTTAATCTAAAACTGCTCTAAAAATTAAGTGTATTAATTAAAATAACCAATGAAATGGATATATCCCTAATTGGAGTGACAAAAAGAAAAAGAATAATCTTTGTCAAATAAATACCAATAAATACCAGTAGTAAAAAAAAAAGTCATTACTACAGATTCTACAGCTATTAAAAGGATAATGAGAGTATTACAAATAGTATTTCCAACATATTTAACAAATAAGATGAAATAGAAAAATTCCTGAAACATTACAAACACCGGAATAATCAACACGCTTTTGAATTCAAAAGGAAAATTAAAAGGTAGCTCAAGACAAATAAAAATAGAAACAAAGTATACCAAAACTTATGGGTTGTAGCAAACCAGTTCTAAGAAGTACCTAATATTTAAAAATTGTTTTAAAAATATAATATACATATATATATGTATATGTGTGTGTGTGTGTATATATATATATGTATAAGCTGTGACATCACAAACACCAAATGTATAGGAGAGAGAAGCAAAAGTGTAGTTTTTCTATGTGATTGAAGTTAAGCTATTATCAGATTTTATCAGATTAAAATAGACTACTGTAGCTATAGGGTGTTTTCTGTAAAACCTATAGTAGATACACCAAAGGTAAAGATAAATCAAAAGATAAGTGTGATGGTTAATACTGACTATCAACTTGATTGGATTGAAAGATACAAAGTATTGATCCTGGGTACATGTGTGACGGTGTTGCCAAAGGAGATTAACATTTGAATCAGAGGGCTGGGAAAGGCAGACCCACCTTCAATCTGGGTGGGCACAATCTAATCAGCTGCCAGCATGGCTAGAATATAAGCAGGCAGAAAAATGTGAAAAGGGAGACTGGCTTAGCCTCCCAGCCTACAGCTTTCTTCCATGCTGGATACTTCCTGCCCTCGAACACTGAACTCCAAGTTCTTCAGTTTTGGGACTTGGACTGGCTTCTCCTTGCTCCTCAGCTTGCAGACAGCCTATTGTGGGAACTTGTGATCGTGTAAGTTAAACTTAATAAACTCCCCTTTATGTGTGTGTGTGTGTGTGTGTGTGTGTGTGTGTGTGTGTGTGTATATATATATATATCCTATTAGTTCTGTCCCGCTAAAGAACCCTGACTAATATAATACCATTACAGAAAAATCATCAGTTCACAAATCAGCAAGAGAGGAAGAAGAAACAAAAGAACTACAGAGCAGGCAGAAATCAATGAACAAAAAGGCAATAGTAAATCCTTACCTATCAATAATTATCTTAAATAATTATTCTATCAAAAGTCAGAGTGGCTGCTTGGTTTAAAAAAACGAGAGATAACTATGTACTTCACACAAAATTCCCTTTGTCTTTGACACAGTCTGAAAGTGAATGGATAGAAAATGATATTTCTTGCATATGGTAACCAAAAAGAGTGGGGGTGATTATACTAATATAGCTACCATACTGACATCAGACAAAATAGACTTTAAGTCAGAAACTGTCACAAGAGACAAAGAAGGTCATGATATAATGATAAAGGGGTAAACTAATCAAGAAGATGTAACAATAGTAAATATTTAGGAACTCAACTCGGAAATACCTAAATATATAAAACATACATTAACAGAAGTGAAAGAAGATATACACAGCAATACGATAATAATAGGGAAATGTAATAGTCTGCTTTCAACAACTGTTAGATCATCTTACAGAAAATCAATAAGGAAACAGTGAATTTGAACAACACTATAGACCCAATGGAACTAACAGACACATACAGAACATTCCATCCAATAACAGTAGAGTACACATTATTTTCAAGCACATACAAAATATTCTCCAAGATAGGTCATGTTAGGCCACAAAACAAAGTCTTAACAAATTCAAGAATATTAAAATCATATTCAGCATCTTACCACAATGGTATGAAACTGGAAATTAGGAAACAAAAGAACAATTGAAAAACTCACAGACATGTGGAAATTAAGCAGCCTACTCCTGAATAACCAGCACACTTCTGTAATCAGAAGGAAAATTAAAAAGTAGCTGAGACAAATGAAAATAGAAACACAACATACCAAAACTTATGGGATGCAGCAAAACAGTTTAAGAGTGAAGTTTATAGTGATAAATACTTGCTTTAAGGAAACAAAAGATCTCAGATAAACAATCTAACTTTACACCTCAAGTAACTAGGAAAAGAAAAACAAACTAATTCCATATTTAGCAAAAGAAAGAAATAACAAAAGTCAGAATAGAGATAAATGAAATAGAGACTAGAAAACAATAGAAAAATATCAGTGAAAGTAAGAGTTGGTTTTTGGAAAAGATAAGCAAAATTGACAACCTGTTAGCTAGCCTAAGAAGAAAGGAGAGAAGACTCAAATTGGAAATGAAAGAGGAGACAATCAATATCACAAAAATAAAAGGGATTATAAGAGACGACTATGAACTATTTCTATGCCAACAAATTGGATAACCTAGAAGATATGGATGCATTATTTTCAACATGTAAACTACCAAAACGAAACCATGAAGAAATAGAAAGTGTGAACAAACTAACAGTAAAGAAATTGAATCGGTAATTTAAAAATCTCTCAACAACAACAAAAAATGCCCAGGATAAGATGGCTTCACTGGTGAATTCAAGTAAACATTTAAAGAAGAATTAATGCCAACAGTTTCCAAACATTTCCAAAAAATTGAAGAGAGAACATTTTATAACTCATTTTATGAGGTCAGCATTTTCTGATACTGAAGCTGGACAAGGACACTATAAGAAAAAAATTATAGGCCGATATCCTTTATAAACATAAATTCAAAAATTCTCGATAAAATACTAGCAAACCAAATTCACCAGCATATTAGAAAGGTCACACACCAAGGTTAAATAGCTTCTACATACTCAAATCAATAATTGCAATCCACCACCATAACAGATGAAGGATAAAATCATATGATCACTTCAATAGCTTCAGAAAAGCATTTGGGAGTATTCAGCAGCCTTTTATGATAAAATATCTAACAGCTCAGGTATAGAAGGAATGTACTTCAACATGGTAAAGGCCAAATGTGACAGGCCTACAGCTAACGTCATACTCAACAGTGAAAAGCTGAAAGTTCTTCCTCTAAGATCAGGAACAAGACAAAGATTCCCACTCTCACCATTTCTAATCAAATAGTACTGGAAGTCCTAACTCGAGCAATTTGGCAAGAAAAATAAATAAAAGGCATTCAAACTGGAAAATAAGAAGGTAAATTTTCTCTGCAGATGACATGATCTTATATATAAAAAACCCCAAAGACTTCATCAAAAAACTGCTAGAACTTATACATAGATTCATTCAGTAAAGTTGCAGAATACAAAATCAGCATACAAAAATCAGTTGTTTCTATATGCAGTCATGTGCCACATAACATTTCACTCAAAAATGTGTTACCAAAACACGAGAGGTTTGATGTAGGTCCTGCTGTTTAGCACACAGAAAGTCAACCACTGAGACAAGTATTGCCAAGGAAAAAGGCTTTAATCAGGTGCTGCAGCCAAGGAGATGGGAGCTCAGTCTCAAATCCAACTCCCTGACTGACTAAGACTATGGGTTTATATAGCAGGGAAGAAATGAAGCAATATGCAAGAAGCCAGAAACTAGGGAGGGGCAGTGGTGGACTGGATAAAGAAAATGTGGTAATGTGGTACATACACACCATGGAATACTACACAGGCATAAAATGAATGAAATCACATCCTTTGCAGCAACATGAGTGCAACTGGAGGCCATTTTCCTAAGCAAATCATCACGGAAATAGAAAACCGCATGCCACATTCTCACTTATAAGTGAAAGCTAGACATTGGGTACTCATGGGCATAAAGATGGCAGCAATAGAAACTGCCATCTATTTGAGCAGATCATTCTTTTTTATGGCTGAATGGTGCTTCATTGTGTATATACACTGCGTTTTCTTTATCCACTTTCTGTTGATTAACACACGTTACTTCCAAATCTTGGCTATTGTGAATAATGCAAACATGCAAAGTTTGACTTTTTGTGCTTGACTTATTTCACTTAACATAATGTCCTCCAGTTCCATCTACGTTGTTGCAAATGACAAGGTATCATTCTTTTTTATTTTCTTTTTTCAAAGGAAAATCAAGGAAATAGCTGCGTTACCATTTTAATGCAGTACTCTTCACAATAGTCAAGATATGGAAACAAACTAAGTTTCCATCAACAAATGAATAGATGAAGAAAATATGGTATATATCTATGTACATAGACATACAAAATGGAATATTATTCAACCTTAAAATGGAGGGAAATCCTGCCATTTGTGACAACATGGATAAACCTAGAGGACATCATGCTGACTAAAATAAGCCAGATATGCAAAGATAAATACTATATTATCTTACTTACATGTGGAATCTAAAGAAGTTGACCAGGCCGGGCGCGGTGGCTCAAGCCTGTAATCCCAGCACTTTGGGAGGCCGAGACGGGCGGATCACGAGGTCAGGAGTTTGAGACCACCCTGGCTAACACGGTGAAACCCCGTCTCTACTAAAAAAACACAAAAGCTAGCCGGGCGAGGTGGCGGGCGCCTGTAGTCCCAGCTACTCGGGAGGCTGAGGCAGGAGAATGGCGTAGACCCGGGAGGCGGAGCTTGCAGTGAGCTGAGATCCGGCCACTGCACTCCAGCCTGGGCGACAGAGCAAGACTCCGTCTCAACAACAACAACAACAACAACAAAAAAAAAAAAAAAAAAAAAAAGAAGTTGACCATATCAAAGCAGAGAGTTTAAAAAGAGTTTTCAGGGGTATAGGAGTTGGGGAGATGAGAGAATCTTGTGCAAAGGTTACACATACAAATTTTTATTTTTTATTTTTTATTTTCATGTGTACATGGTATGTGCATATATTTATAGGGTACATGAGATATTTTGACACAGGCATACAATGTTTAATAACCACACTGGGTTAAATGGGGTATGTATCACCTTAAACATTCATCATTTCTTTTGTTGTGAACATTCCAATTGTACTCCTTCAGTTATTCTAAAATTTACAACAAATTATTGCTGACTGTGGTCACCTTGTTGTACTATCATATATGATATCTTATTCTTTGCATTTAACTATACTTTTGTACCCATTAACCACCCCATTTTCTCCCAACACCCTCCCACTACTCTACCCAGTCTGTTATAACCCTCATTCTACTCTGTATCTCCATAAGTGCAATTATTTTAGTTTTTTTTTCTTTTTTTTAAGACGGAATCTTGCTCTGTCACCCAGGCTGGAGTGCAGTGGTACGATCTTGGCTCACTGCAACCTCCGCCTCCCGGGTTCAAGCGATTCTCCTGCCTCAGCCTCCTGAGTAGCTGGGATTACAGGCATGTGCCACCATGCCGGATCAATTTTTGTATTTTTAATAGAGACAGGATTTCACCATGTTGGTCAGGTTCGTCTTGAACTCCTGACCTTGTGATCTGCCCACGCTGGCCTCCCAAAGTGCTGGGATAACAGGTGTGAGCCTAGCCAATTATTTTAATTTTTAACCCCCACTGATGAGTGAGAACATGCAAAGTTTGACTTTTTGTGCTTGGCTTATTTCACTTAACATAATGTCCTCCAGTTCCATCTACGTTGTTGCAAATGACAAGGTATCATTCTTTTTTATGGCTGAATGGTGTTTCATTGTGTATATACACTGCATTTTCTTTATCTACTTTCTGTTGATTAACACACGTTACTTCCAAATCTTGGCTATTGTGAATAATGCTGTAATAAACAATGGAGTGTAGATATCTCTTTAATATGCTTATTTCCTTTCTTTTGGGCATATATCCAGCAGTGAGATTGCTGGATCATATGGTAGCTCTATTTCTAGATTTTTTAGGAACCTCCAAACTGTTCTCCATAGTGGTTATACCCATTTAACTTCTGCCAACAGTATACAAGCATTACCTTTTCTCCACATTCTTGCCAGCATTCATTATCTCCTGTCTTTAGCATATAAGTCATTTAAATTGGGGTAATAAGATGTCTCATTATAGTTTTGATTTGTATTTTTCTGATCATCAATGATGTTGAGCATCTTTCCATATACCTGTTTGCCATTTATAAGTCTTCTTTTCAGAAATGGTTATTCAGATATTTTCTCCCTCTTGACTTGTTAGAGCTCTTCATATATTCTGGTTACTAATCCCTTGTTAGATACGTAGTTTGCAAATATTTTTTCTTATTCTATGGATTATCTCTTCATGTTGTTGATTTTTTCCTATGTGGTGCAGAAGCTTTTTAAATTGATGTGATCCATTTTTACTTTGGTTGCCTGTGCTTTTGGGGTATTACTCAAGAAATTGTTGCCCAGACCAATGTCCCGAAAATCTCCCCACTGTTTTCATTTAGTAGTTTCATAGTTTGAGGTCTTAGATTTAAGTATTTAATCCATTTTGATTTAATTTTTGTATATTGCAAGAGATAGGGGTCTAATTTCACTCTTCTGTGTAAGGATATTCAGTTTTTCTGGCACTAGTTATTGAAGAGAATGATCTCTCCCCAATGTATGTTTTTGGCAATTTTATCAAAAGCAAGTTCTCTATAGATGTATAGATTTATTTCTGGGTTCTATATGTTCCATTGGTCTATGTGTCTGTTTTTATTCTAGTACCATGGTGTTTTGGTTACTATACCACTGTAGTATAATTTGAAGTCAGATAATGTGATTCCTCATTTCATACTTTTTGCTCAGGATAGCTTTGGCTATTCTGGTCTTTTGTGGTTCCACATAAATTTTAGAATTGTTTTTGCTATTTCCATGAAGAATATCATTGGTGTTTGATAGAGACTATATAGAATCTGTAGATTGCTTTGGATAGGATGCACGTTTTAACTATATTTGATTCTTTCAGTCTATGGACATACACTGTCTTTTCATTTTGCTTGTCCACTTCAATTTCTTACATCAATGTTTTATAATTTTCCTCATAGTAATCTCTCATTTCTTTAATTAAGTTTATTCCTAGGTATTTAATTTTATTTGTAGCTATTGTAAACTAGATTACTGTATTGATATCTTTTCAGATTGTTCACTGATGGCATGTATTAATAGAAATGCTATTGATTGTGTAACCTGAGACTTTACTGAATTTGTTTGTAAGTTTTAGTAGTTTTTTGTAGAATCATCTTTAGATTTTTCCAAATATAAGTTCATATGATCTGCAAACAAGAATGATTTGACTTCTTTCTCTTTCCAATTTGCATGCCTTTTGTTTCATTCTCTTTTCTGATTCCTCTAATTAGGACATCCAATAATGTGTTAAGTAACACTGGTAAAAATGGGGCATCCTTGTCTTGTTCCATATCTTAGGACAAAGGCTTTCAGTGTTTACTCATTTAGTATTATATTAGCCGTGGGACTGTCATATATGGCTTTTATTGTGTTGAAATATGTTCCTTCCTATACCCAGTTTTTAATGGTTTATATCATTAAGGGATGATGAATTTCATCAAATATTTATTCAACCTCCGTTTTAAATTATCATATGGTTTTTGTTCTTCATTCTGTGATATGTATTACATTGATTGATTTGCATATGTTGAACTATCCTTGCATCCCTGGGATGGATGCCACCTGGTCATGATGAATGATCTTTTTAATATGTCGTTGAATTCAGTTTACTGGTATTTTGTTAAGGATTTTTACAGCATTCTTCATCAGAGATATTGTCTTGTAGTCTTTTTTTAATGTGTCTTTTTTTTTTTTTTGGTTTTGGTACCAAGGTAATAGTGGGCTGGTAGAAGTTTTGTAATTTTCTTCTTAATTTCTTCATTGACTCACTGCTCGTTCAGGAATATATTATTTAATTTCCATGTGTTTGTATCATTTCTGAAGTTTCTCTTGTTATTAATTTCTAGTTTTATTCCATTGTAGTCAGAGAAATTACTTGGTATGATTTCGATTTTTGAATGTTTTAAGACTTGTTTTGTGACCTAACATATGATCTATCCTTGAGAATGATCCATATGCTTAGGAGAAGAAGTTGGATTCTGCAGCTGTTGGATAAAATATTCTGTAAACATCTAGTAGGTCCATTTGGTATATGGTGCAGATTAGGTTCAATTAATCTTGGTTGATTTTCTGTCTGGATGATCTGTCAAATGCTGAAGATGGGGTGTTACATTTTCCAACTGTTAGTGTACTACAGTCTCTCTCTTTAGCTCTGATATTATTTGCTTTACTTATCTGGATGTTCCAATGTTGGGTGCATATATATTTACAATTTGTATATTCTTTTGCTCAATTGATTTCCTTTATATTATGTAATATCAGTCTTTATCACTTTTTGTACTTTTTGTCTTGAAGTCTATCTTATCTAAGTCTCACCATTGTTGATATTTTATGGTTTTCATTTTTATAGAATATCTCTTTCCATATCATTATTTACAGTCTATATGTGTCTTTATAGATGAACTATCTTATAGGGAACTGATCATTGGGTCTTTTTTTTTTTAATCCATTCTGCTACGCTCTTTTAATTGGAGAATTTAGACCATTTACATTCAATGTTATGACTAAGTAAGGACTTTATACCATATTGTTATTTTGTTATTTGTTTTTTGGTTCATTTTTAGTCTTTTCTTTCTTCCTTTTTTTTCTTTCCTTCTTGTCTTCCTTTATGTGAAAGTGTTTTTCTCTGGTGTTATGCTTTAATTTCTTGTTTGTATTTTTTGTATATCTCTTGAGGTTTTTGGATTTGAGGTTACCATGAGGCTTGCAAATAAAATCTTATAACCCATTATTTTAAAATGATGACAAGTTAACTCTGCAAAACAAACTAAGAAACAAGCAAAAAGAAAACTAATAAAAACTACACTCAACTTCATAGTCCCTGCTTTTTTTTAAACTTTTGCTGTTCTATTTATATCTTCTTATACAGTATATGTCTTAAAAAGTTTTTGTAGGTATTATTTTTGATACATTCATCTTTTAATATTTCTACTCAGGATACAAGCATTTACCCACTACAAATACAGTGTTATAACATTCTGCATTTGTGCATTTACTTACTATTACCAACTGGTTTTGCACCTTCAGATGATTTCTTATTGCTTGTTAAGATCACTTTCATATTAAAGAATTCCCTTAGCATTTCTTGGGAGACAGGTCTGGTATTAATGAAATACCTCAACTTTTGTTTGTCTGAGAAAACCTTTACTTATCCTTTATATTTGAAGGATATTTTTGCTGAATATAATACTCTAGGATAATTTTTTTTCTTTCATCCCTTTAAATATATTATGCTACTCTCTCCTGAGCTGTAAGGCTTCCGCTGAGAAATCTGCCGCCAGATATATTGGGACTCCTTTAAATATTATTTATTTCTTTAGTCTTGCTGCTTTTAGGACACTTTCTTTATCCTTGATATTTGGGAATTTCATTATTGTCCTGAGGTAGTCTTATTTGGGTTAAATTTGCTTGGTGTTGTGCTTGTGCTTGAATATTAATATTGATCTCTAGGTTGGAAAAATTCTGTTATCTCCTTAAGAAACCTTTCTACCCAATCACTTTCCCCACCTCCTCTTTAAGGCCAATAACTCTTACATTTGCCCCTTGGAAGCTATATTCTAGATCTTATTGGCATGCTTCATTATTTTTTGTTCTTTTTTTCTTTTGACTCCTTTGTGTGTTTTCAAATAGCCTGTCTTCAAGCTCACTAATCCTTTCTTCTGCTTGGTCATTTCTGATTTTTGAGAGACTTTGACACATTCTTCAGTTTGGCAATTAAAATTTTCAGCTCCAACATTTCTGCCTAATTCTTTTTAATTATTTCAATCTCTTTGTTAAATTTATCAATAGAATTCTGAATTCCTTCTCTGCATTGTCTTAAATTTCATTGAATTTCCTCAAAACAGCTATGTTGAATTCTATGTCTGAAAGGTAGCATAGCTCTGTCACTCTGGAATTGGTCACAGGTGCCTTATTTAGTTCATTTGGTGAGGTCATGTTTTCCTACATAATCTTCATGCTTGTGGGTGTTCATTGATATCTGGGCATTGAAGAGTTAGGTATTTATCTAATCTTCACAGTCTGGGTTTGTTTGTACCTGTCTTTCTTCAGAAGGCTTTGCAAGTATTCAAAGGGAATTCAGTGTTGTGGTCTAAATATTTGGTCACTGCAGCTGTATCTGCATTAGGGTGTATCTCAAGTCCAGTAATGCTTTGACTCTTTCAGACTTGCAGAGGTGCCACCTCGGTGGTCTTGGGTAAGTTCTGGGAGAATTCCCTGGCTTACAAAGCAAAGACTCCTGTTTGTTTGTTTGTTTTTTTCCCCTTACTTTCACCGAAAGTAAAGATCTGTTCCTTTCCATGCTAAGCTGCCTAAAGTTGGTGAGGGGCGACATAAGCATTCCTGTGTCTATCACTGCTGGGACTGTGCTAAGTCACACCTAAAGCTAGCACTGTAGTGGGTCTTGCCCAAGGCCTGTGGCAATGATTTTCTTGCTACTGCTGGTATTTATTGAAGGCTCTTTGGTCAGCAGTTGATGAATCCTGCCAGGAGGGGTTCTTTCTCTTTAGTGTGGTAGCTGCCCTTCTGGCCCAGAATGGGTCTAGAAGTGTTTATGTGTTAGGGCCTAGGATAGGTGCTTTAGGACTCTGATTGGTGCTTTATTTTACTGGGACTGAGCTGATACCCAGGTTGCAAGACAAAGTCCTCTTTACCTTTCCTCAAGCAGATGGAATCTCTCCCCATGGCTACCACAGCTGGGAATGTGTTGGGTCACACTGAATCAGCACAATATTGGGTCTTGCCCAAGGCCCATGATAACTGTTGCCTGGCACTGCTCATGTTTATTCAAGGCTCAAGGGCTCTTTAGTCAAAAGGTGGTATATTATTCTAGGACTGGGTCCTTCACTTTATGGCAATAGGTTCTCTTCTGGCCTAATTTGGAAATGCCCGGTGGCTATGCCCTTGAATAGGGGCTTTGGGATTCTGCTTGGTGCTTTATTTTACTGTGACTGAGCTGGTATCCAAGTTGCAAGACACAGCTATCTTTAGTCTTTCCTCTCCACTTGGAGCTGTGAGCTGCACTGCCTGGAGTGGGGGAGGGTGACCATCCCAGCTAGTGTCTTACTGGGTTGCATGTGGCCCAAGTCCATTGGCTCCAAGCTCAGCACAGCATCAGGACTTGCCCAGGAATTGTAGTCCTTGTGACCTAGACTACTACTTAAGTTAATTTAGAACCCCAGAGCCCTTTCATCCATGGTCAAAAGGCCTGCTGGAAGTAGGTTCTGACTGCTGGAATGGATGATTTCCCTCTGACTAGGGCTAGTGTAAATGCTCCGTTAATGGGCATCTGCCAAATTCTGCCACATATTGCTTTCCACTGTGACGGAGCCACACTAAGTTCCAATGCAAAATCCCATAATCACTTTGCTGTCCCCATCACCCCAAGCATACAGATTCTGTCTCCATGCAATGTGGCCACCCCCAGGGTGTGGGGTAGGGTAGTATAGGCAATTCAAGGCTGCCTTTCTTACCCTGCTTAGTGCCTCTTTTCTTGATATGATGTTAAAACCAGGCACTGTGATAGTTCACCTGATTTTTGGTTCTTATAAAGGTGCTTTCTTGTGTGAATAGTTGTTCAGTTCCTGGAGGGGAAGATTGAGGTCAATTGCTAGAGGCTTCTCTTCAGCCATCTTGCTCTGCCTCCTCCTCAGAAATTAAATTTTTAATGAAAAAGTTTCCTACTAAGAAAACTGTAGACCAAGTGCCTTTGCTCACAAATTCCAGTCTACTGAACATTTAAGGAAGAAACAATAGCACTTTCTCATAAATTTTTGCAAAATATTGCAGAAGAGGGAACACATACCAAGTAATTTTATGAGGCCAGTATTCCTATGATACCAAACCAGAAATAGATACACTAGATGTTAAAGGGGGAAAAAAAAGACAGACAAGTAACCCTCATGAACATGTACACAGAACTTTTTAATAAAATATTTTAGAATTATATCTAGCAATATATAAAAGGACAGTATATCATCACTAAGTGGGATTTATTTATAGAATGAAAGATTTGTTTAATATTGAAAATCAATGCTAATACAAAATAAGGAGAAAATTTTATGATTACTTCAATAGAAGAAGAATAAACACCAGACAAAATTCAACTCTCATTCATGTTTAAAATAAAATATCTCTCAATAAAACAGAGTAAAGCAGGAATAACATCAATATTGTTTTTAAAAAGCATCTGTAAAATATTCTGCAGTTAACATGCTTAATGGTTAATTATTGAACACTTTCCTTTTAAGACCAGGAACAAGGTGAGCTTTTACCATTTTGTTTCGATGTTGTATTGGGGTGGGCAGTACCAACCATTGCATCAAGCCATTATTTTCAAAAGGCATGTACTTAGAAATGTAAGAAGTTAAGCTGCATCTATTTGGAGATGATACAATTGTTTATTTAGAAGGTCCTTAGAAACCCATAAAACAATTATTACAATTATTAAATAAATGTATCAAGGTTGCAGGATACACATTTAACATATAAAAGTTAAACTGCATTTTATATACTGCAGTAAACAACTGCAAAATGAGAACAAATATTCAATTTACAATAGCAACAATAAATACATAGATTTAACAAAATCAATGTAAGTCCTTTAAACTAAATATCACAAAATATTGCTGAAAGACATTATAGAAACCTTAACTAAGTAGAGCAATATGTTGCATTTACGGCCTAGAAAACTCAATATTGTTAAGATTTCAATTCTCTCTGAATTGATGTATAAATGTCATGCAATTCAAATAGGATATAGAAAAAATTGAAATTAATAAGTTGATTCTAAATTTTATATTAAAATTCAAATAATCTGGAATAACAAAAATTATTTTTAACAAGAACAAATTTGGAGGTCTGATACTTCCTGATTTAAAGAGTTATTGTCAAACTACAGCAATTAAGATGTTGCTGTGGGGAAAGATCGTCTTATGCACCCCTGTTTGGCTACATAAGAATGAGCCTTGGTTTCAATTTGCAATTAGCAATCTTGGGTATATTTTCATATACCTACTGGTCATTTGTATGCCTTCTTCAGGAAAATGGCTATTCATGTCATTTGCCCATTTTTAAATCAGGTAATTTGTTTCTTTGCTATTGAGTTGTGTGAGTTCCTTATATATTTTGAATATTAACTTTTTATAATATATAGTTTGCAATGTTTTTCTCCCAGTCTGTAGGCTGCCTTTCCATTCTGTTAATTGTTTTCTTTGCTGTGCAGAAATTTTCAGTTTGATAGAGTCTCATGTTCATTTTTGCAAAAGTTTTCAGTTTGGTGTAGTCTCTTGCTTGTTTTTGCTTTTGTCACCTGAGCTCTTGGTGTGATGTCTAAAAAATTATTGAATATCCACAATGAGATATTATATCACCCTTGTTAGGATAACTATTATAAGAAAGGCAAGAGATAAGTGTTGAAAAAGATGTGAAAAAAAGGGAAACTTTGTACACTGTTCCTGAGAATGTAAATTGGTACAGCCATTATAGAAAATAATATGGGGATTCTTCAAAAAAAAAACTAAAAATAGAGCTACCATATATATGGCCCTGCAAACTCTTTGCTGGATAAATACCCAAAGAAAATAAAATAATCACCACGTAGAGATATCTGTGTACTCATGTTCTCTACAGCATTATTTACAAGAACTAAGATATAAACACAACCTAAGTATCTATCATTGCATTAATGAATAAAAAGTTATATGTATAGAATATATGTATATAAATATATACATTCTATTGTGTGTGTATACAGTGGGGTATTATTTAGCCTTTAAAAAGGAGATACTGAGATACTCCCATTTGTGACCATATGGATGGACCTGAAGGACATTATGCTAAGTGAGATAAGCCACACGTGAAAAATGTTGCAGAAAATACTTCTCAGCAGAAGGATTATAGTTTAGAATATTGTATTGCATATCAAAGAATTTTCCAAAAGATTAGATTTTATGTGTTCTTACCTCTTACCCCTACAAAAAAAGAGGAAGCTATTAAAGATGATAGATATACTTATTTACTTACTTGTAGTAATCATTTCACTATGTATATATGTATTAGTCCATTTTTACACTGCTGATAAAGACATACCTGAGGCCGGGCAAATTACAAAAGAAAGAGGTTTATTGGTCTTATAGTTCCACATGGCTGGGGAGGTCTCACAATCATGGCAGAAGGCAAGGAGGAGCAAGTCACGTCTTACATGGATGGCGGCTGGCAGAGAGAGAGAGCTTATGCAGAGAAACTCCCATTTTTAAAACCATCAGATCTCATTTGACTTATTTACTATCATGAGAATAGCACAAGACAGACCAGCCCCCAAGATCAAATGACCTCCCAGTGAGTTTCTCCCATGACATTTGGGAATTGTGCGAGTTACAATTCAAGATGAGATTTGGGTGAGGATACATCCATACCATATTATTTCTGCCCCTGGCCCCTCCCAAATCTCATGTCTTCACATTTCAAAACACAATCATGCCTTCCCAACAGTCACCAAAAGTCTTACCTCATTTCAGCATTAAGTCAAAAGTCCACAGTCCAAAGTGAGACAAGATAAGACCCTTCCACCTCTGAGCCTGTGAAATCAAAAGCAAGTTAGTTACTTCATAGATACAATAGGGGTACAAACATTGGGTAAATACACCCATTCCAAATGGGAGAAATTGGCCAAAACAAAGGGGCTACAGGCCCCATGAAAGTCCAAAATCCAACAGGGTAATCATTAAAACTTAAAGCTCCAAAATGATTTCCTTTGAATCCATGTCTCACATCCAGGTCATGCTGATGCAAGACGTGGGTTCCCATAATCTAGGGCAGCTCTTCCCCTTGTGGCTTTCCAGGGTATAGCCTCCCTTCAGCTGCTTTCATGGGCTGGCATTGAGTGTCTGCAGCTTTTCCAGGCACAAGGTGCAAGCTGTCAGTGGATCTACCATTCTGGGGTCTGGAGGACAGTGCCCCTCTTCTCAGAGCTCCACTAAGCAGTGCCCCAGTAGGGACTCTGTGTGGGGACTCTGACCCCACATTTCCCTTCCGCACTGCCTTAGCAGAGGTTCTCCATGAGAGCACCTCCCCTGTAGCAAACTTCTGCCTGAGAATCCAGACATCACCATACATTTTCTGAAATCTAGGTAGAGGTTCCCAAACCTCAATTCCTTATTTCTGTGCACCTGCAGACTCAACACCACATGGAAGTGGTCAAGGCTTGGGGCTTGCACCCTCTGAAGCCATGGCCAGAGCTATATCTTGGTCCCTTTTAGTCATAGCTGGAGTGGCTGGGATGCAGAGCACCAAGTCCCTAGGCAGCACACAGCACAAGGATCCTGGGCCTGGCCCATAAAACCATGTTTTCCTCCTAGGCCTCTGGACCTGTGATATGAGACCTGCTGTGAAGATCTCTGACATGCTCTGGAGACATTTTCCCTATTGTCTTGGGGATTAACATTTGGCTCCTCATTACTTATTCAAACTTCTTCAGTTGACTTGAATTTCTCCTCAGAAAATGAGATTTTCTTTTCTATCACATTGCCAGGCTGCACATTTCTGAACTTTAATGCCTTGCTTCCCTTACAAAACTGAATGCCTTTAACAGCACCCAAGTCACCACTTGAATGCTTTACCGCTTAGAAATTTCTTCTGCCAGATACCCTAAGTCATCTCCCTCAAGCTCAAAGTTCCACAAGTCTCTAGGGCAGGGGCAAATTGCCACAAGTCTCTTTGCTAAAACATAACAAGAGTCACCTTTGCTCCAGTTCCAAACAATTTCCTCATCTCCATCTGAGACCACCTCAGCTTGGATTTCATCATCCATATCATTATCAGCATTTTGGTCAATGCCATTCAACAAGTCTCTAGGCAGTTCCAACCTTTTTCACATTTAACTGTCTTCTTCTGAGTCCTCCAAATTGTTCCAACCTCTGTGTGTTACTCTGTTTCAAAGTCACTTCCACACTTTTTTTTTTTAGCACCCAACTCTACTGGCACCAATTTGCTGTATTAGTCCATTTTTATGCTGCTGATAAAGACATACCCAAGACTGGGCAATTTACAAAAGAAAGAGGTTTGTTGGACTTACAGTTCCATATGGCTAGGGAGGCCTCACAATCATGATGGAAGGCAAGGAGGAGTAAGTCACATCTTATGTGGATGGTAGCAGACAAAGAGAGAGCTTGTGCAGGTAAACTCATTTTTAAAACCATTAGTCTCGTTTGACTTA
Organism: Rhinopithecus bieti; assembly: GCF_001698545.2. Classification (NCBI taxonomy): domain Eukaryota; kingdom Metazoa; phylum Chordata; class Mammalia; order Primates; family Cercopithecidae; genus Rhinopithecus; species Rhinopithecus bieti. The sequence goes on along the minus strand of NW_016803658.1, from coordinate 956,717 downwards.
TTCACTATTACAAAAATAGCACAAGACAGGCCCGCCCCCATGATTCAATTACCTTCCACCAGGCTCCTCCCATGACATGTGGGAAATGTGGAAGTTACAATTCAAGATGAGATATGGGTGGAGACAGATCCAAACCATATCAATATATATAGCAAAACATTATCTTGTACAACTTAAATACATACAATTTTTAAAAAATTAAAAAAGAAAAGAAGAGACCTTGGGCTAGGAATTCTTATTAAGAGATACAGAATCCTCACATTTTGTGCTGCACTTATCACCCTGTGTGGAGATATCTTTCCCTCTTTCAGACTCATTGTGTAATCCTTTTTTACTTAAGTGTGTGTATCATATGGTGCCTGGCTAACCCCACTGTTGCGTCCATTTTGTGCAGAGAAAAGATAGGGTCCTGTTGCTGTAGCACAAGGGGGCTGTGTGCAGGCCAACTGTCCATTAAGGGCTGCCAGGAGGGACCTGCTGGCTACTGGGACTAACACTCAGTAATGAAGCTGATTTTGCCCTGTGTCTTTCAGTGCTTGACTGGTTGTGTTTTCCTTGGTGAACCTGATAATAAGATGCAGTGGGCAGAAGCGATCAGATTTCTGCTCCTGATAATAATCAACACGTGCCTCTTACTTGATGGCAGTATTGTCCAGAGGATAGATACATGTCAGGGAAACAGAATATCAAGCCTAGGAATAATGGCACACATACATGGACAATTGATTTTCAACAAAAAATGTCAAGATAATTCGGTAGAGAAATAAAGTCTTTTAAATCAAATAGTGCCAGAACAATGGGAGACTTATTTTAAAAAGGAACATTGACCCTTATTTCACACCACACACAAAAATTAACTCCAAAGAGTAGTAAGTTTAAATATGAATCTAAAACTCTGAAACTCTTTAAAGAGTAGGAGAAAATCTTAGTGATAAATGAAAAAGTTGATCAATTGAATTTTATCAAAATTCAAAACGTTTGTTCTTCAAAATATATCCATTAAAATGAAAAGCAAGCCATAATATGGGAGGAAGTATTCCAATATGTGTCTTTGACAAAGGACTTGGGCCCAGAGAAGAGAACTCTTACAGCTCAATCACAAGAAGAAAAGTAACCCAATAGAAAAAGAGACAAACGACTCTGCGAAAAAAAATGCCGGTTTCTTAATAAGTTAAATATACATATACTATTTGATCCTTCTTTTTTGATCCTAGGCTTTGATTCCAAAGAGAAGAGAAAATGTGTGTGCATGCAAAGAGAGCTGCTTGATTGACAATAGTCCCAAACTGGAAACAATCTAAATCTCTGTCAAAAGATAAATGACAAACAAAATGTGGTATTCCATATGTTAAAATAATACTGAAGAATGAAAAGAGGTTCTGCTGATGCACGCAGCAACATGGACGAATCTCAAAAACATTATGCAGAGTGAAAGAAAGAGACACGAAAAAGGGCATACTATATGATTCCACAATATAAAATGAAAACTAATCTGTGTGAAAAAAAGGCAGAATGGTGGCTAAGTGGTGAAGTGGAGTGGGAGAGTGGAGAGAGGAATGAATTATAAAAGGCGTATGAAATATTTTGAAGATATTGGAAATGTTTTGTATCTTGATCATGGCCTTGGTTTCACAGGTGTATACAACTGTCAAAACTTATAGATTTGTATAATTTGAATGGACTTATTTTATTGTATGTAAATTACTTATTGAAAAATAATTCTCAGTAAAGTTGATAAGGATAAAAAAGCACATACACATTTCCTTAGTTTTTCACTTCTTGAGTAGAAATGGGAAAATAATGGCATTGGAGAAACTCATGGGAGTTTTTAAAGAAAGGTCATAGAGGTGGGAACTGGTAATTATTAACCTCAGAGTGGTTCAAACATTTCAGCTCTGAAAAGCAACCTGGAACACTGTATAAATCTACAATCTCTTGGCCGCAAACTACAAAATCCCCAAATTAATAGAGCCAGAGATTTTTCTTAAGTTTGGTGTAAACTCATTTGGCATCAAATGCAGATCTGAAATGATTTAAAGTTATTTATAGTCTTTATCTCTCTTAATATATGTTTTACCACAAACATATTAATGCATTTGGTTACAGGGCACTACTCTTGGCACTTTGGGTGGTATATACAGTATATGCACTGTGTTTTTCTTAAATCTGAAAAATTCTCAGCTACATGTGATTCTATGGCTGTCAAAGAATGTGGACCTGTAATAGCCAAGAGTTTTCTCTTGCGGTGCTGAGAATTTAGTTGAAAATGTATGTCCTTTCTTTTTTGTCTCATGAATAGATGATAGACAAAGCAATAGAATTTTTAGATACAACTTAGCATTGTTGACTAGTAAGTTAAGCAAGTTATAAAGGATTAATAATATTTTAAACTAATGTTACTATATTAATAAAGTACAGTTGACCCTCTGTATCTGCAGGTTCTGCATCTGAGGATTCAATCAACCACAGATTGAAGATACGGTATTCTTGGGATGCAGGACCTGCAGATAATGGAGGGCCTTTTCCTGTCTGTGGGTCCCACAGGGCTGACCACAGGATTTGAGGATCTATGGATTTTGGTATCTGCAGGGGTCCTGGAGTCAATCACCAACAAATACCAAGGATGACTATCCTCAGAAATCTATTTAAATATTCCATTAATACTTGCTACTACTGGGCAAGTCCCATTGCTCATGCATACAGACTGATAGATGAAATTTCTGAAAGTTTAGGAAAGAATGTTTTACATAGCAGTAAATCATCAGCATAATCTTAATTTTGCTTTGATTTTTTTGATTGCTGTTCTTCCTAACAATAAATTATCATTATTTGTCTTCATTATTATCAAGGCATTTTGTTACAGATGATTTGCTTAGCTTTATAGTAAATTTTAATGCATATTTAGAGCCATAATCTCTTATTATCTAACTTCATTTATTGCTATTTTATTACTTTTGTGACAGAATCATTCTCTCACCCTCTCTGGAGTGCAGTGGCATAATCATAGCTTATTGCAACCTTGAACTCCTGGGCTCAAGTGATCCTCCCACCTCAGCCTTCCAAGTAGCTGAGACTGCAGGTGTGCACTACAATGCCTAGCTTTGTTTTAAAGTTTTTCCTTTGTAGAGACAGGGTCTTGCTATGTTGCCCAGGCTGATCTCAAACTACTGGCCTCAAGCAATCCTTTGGCTTCCCACAGTGATGGAATTATAGTCATGAGCCCCTGCACTTGGCCTCAATATATAACTTGAAACATATAAAGATAACAATTCAAATGTGAATTACTCATATTCCTCTTACTAAATCAAACATGTGAATATAAACCCTCAAAAATCTTCTCAAAGTGATACTTCATTGGTATTTCATTTTTTTCTTCTACCAGAAAGTGAAAGCTGATAGAGGAAATGTGTTATGGAATCTTCCCTACCTGAAAAATGTTTGTAGCAAAGTAAAATAAAATTTGAGAACATTATTATGAACAGGCAAAGTACTAATACTAGGTTGAAACTTAGAAAGAACTACGCTTCACCAAAGAGCATAATCTGTTGTGGTAACTTGGTAAAAGCTCTGGAGCAGCAACTTGAACAAGACTGAAGGAAGGACCCCAAGTCAGGGAGCTTCCTAGGAGCAGCAGTGAAAGAGATGACTACATACTAGTGCAGGAAGGTCTGACACCAGGGAAAACAATCTCTGAAGGTGAGGATGAGAAAGGTGTGCCCTGGAAAAGGTTTATGCTGGGAAAGGCAAGAATGAGGGACTGGGGTATGAGGCTATGGAGTGCAGGTAGGCATTTAAAACTAGTAAAAATCATCTGAAGCTCATATGAGTGTATGCAGATAAATTATTACAGGTTAGTTTTGAAAATATTTTGCTCATTTAGAAATAATAGAGGGGTTGCTAAGCTTGGAGGTTCACATTAGGGGACAGCCAGGGCCTATAATGGCAAGCAGGAGAAGATAAAGTCAAGATTCCCTCCAACCCAAATCTAGCTTCAGCTATAGTCTGAACAACTTAACCCAACAATCAGAAACATGAAAAAGACTTCTGGCATTATATAATAAAGATTTCAAGTATCTTTTTAAGAAGAAAGACTCTTGAGCCCAAGAACAATGGCTAAGAGTTTGATAAACATGTATAAAATCCCTGCTATTAATAAGTACAGTTATGACTTAAAGATGAAGGGGCACAGGGGGATGACACACAGGTGGTGGGAGTGTTGGGGGAATGTGGTAGGCAATCTCTAAGATGGAATCAAATGACTTAGCTTGCAGGTGTTCACACCTTATATAATTCCCTCTGCTTTACTATGAACTGAATTGTGACTTGCTTCTAGTGAAGAGAATATAGCAGAAGTGATAGGATGCTATGCCCATGATTAGGTTATGAAATACTGTGGTTTCTGTCTTGAGGACTCTCTTTTGCTTTTTCTCAGTTTTCTCAGATCACTCTTCAGGAGGAAGCAAGCTGCCACATTTTGAGAAAACTCTGTCAAGAAGTTCATGTGGGAAGGGACTGGGGACTGCCAACTTCCACATGAGTGAGCTTGGAAGCAGATCCTCCAGCTTCCCTCAGCCCCAGTCAAACCTTTATATGAAACTGCAGCCTTGGCCAATAGCTCAACTCCAATCTCATGGGGAACTGTTGTTGAGCTAGAGAACCCAAATAAGCCATGCCCAGGCTTGTGATCTACAGAAATGGAGAAAATAAATACTTGCTGTTTTAAGCTGCTAAATTTCAGAGCAAGTTGTTATGTACCAATTGATAACTAATACATAGAGATGGTCCTATTTTACAACTAATATTGGGTTTCATGTTAAAATTACAAATAAGCAGGAGTGCAGGACCTAGGACCTGATCACAGAGACAATGGACAGAGCAGGTTAGTAGTGGGAACTGGGTTTAGGTATAGTATATTCAGTATAGATACTGCTGTAGTATACTGGAGTATAGTACAAGTGTGTTGGAATCAGCCAGACTTGAATTGAAGTATTCCTCAAAGTTCTTGTTTGTCAAATGGGCTTTTTTTTTTTTGATTAAATGATACTGAAAGTGTTTACTGTAATGCCTGGCCTCTAATTGCTCAAGGAATCAAGACTTTTACTATAATGATTAACCCATTTATCTTACTAAACTCATTAATAATATAGTTTGGATATATGCTCCCTCCAATTCTCATGTTGCAATGTGACCCCCAATATCGGAGGTGGAGCCTAGTGAATGGTATTAGGGTCATGGGGGCAGATCTCTCATGAATGACTTGGTGCCCTTTTCACAATAATGAGTAAGTCCTCATTCTATTAGTTCCCCTGAGATTGGATTGTTTAAAAGAGCCCGTTTCTCTCTTGCTTCCTCTCTCACCATGTGGCACGTCAGCCCTGCTTGCCTTTTGCCAAGAGCAAAATCTCCCTGAAACCCTTACCAGAAACAGATGCTGGTGTCATGCTTGTACAGCCTGCAGAACTATGGGCCAAATAACCCTCTTTTCTTTATAAATTGCCTACTTCAGGTATTCCTTTGTAGCAACACAAATACACTATTACACTATTAGACTAATACAAATAGACTAATACATAGACTAATACACTATTTATCTCCTCTTGCTTAGGAAACGTTTTAACATTAAATTTCTAGAATCTTGCTTTTGTGGGAGAGGTATAAGTTGTCACATATTGACCATAAGCTAACAGGAAGATGAGTGAGGCTGAGACAAAATACCACAGATCACAGAGGTCTCCTTCAAGAGAAGAGGTGGCTGGAATGAAGTGATAGATTCTATGAATTATAGACTAGAGTACCTGCCATTTTGAAATGTGTCAGAAATTCAGATAGTGGGAGGTGGATGTGCCACTGTCGGCTTTAGAACCTGCAGTTTAACATTCATGTCTAGAATGCAGAGGGTTCCCCCTTTTAGTGAGACTATGCTAACGAAAAAAATCAAACTCACCTATATTTTTCTGCATTGTGATATTCAATTTTAAGAACTCAAGGGGAAACAAGGTCCCTCAATATTGACTAGGTGGGAGTGGGTTGGTAAAGGAGAGAAAAGAAGACTGTAGTGGTGGTGATGGAGGCAACCAAAAAGGAAGAGAAGGGCCTCTAGGGAATGTTCTGTGATAATGACCTCTAGGAGTTACCTGGCAGGAGGCTTGTGTGGTTTCCTGACACACACGGTTCTGCATCCCTGTGTCTGCCTTGTTTGAGCATTAACCCAGGGCAGATATTAGAAATCCTCTTTAAGGATTATATGAAGATTTTCTCCCCATTTAATGACACCAAGTACTAGACAAATATTTAAATCTAAATTGTCCCTATACGGTCATGCCCTGCATAATGACATTTTGGTCAATGAATGACCACACATATGATGGTGGTCTCATAAGTTTATAATGGAGTAGAAAAATTCCTACCACTTAGTGACATCACAACTGTCATAAGGTCACAGCATAACACATTACTTTTTCCGTATTCAAATATGTTTAGATATACAAATACCATTGTGTCACAATTGCTTATGGTATTCAGTGCAGTAACATGCTATACATACACAAGCTTGTAGCCTAGAAGCAATAGGCTATATCTTATAGCCTAAGTGTGTAGTGAGCTATGCCGTCTAGATTTTTGTAAGTATGCTGTATGATTTCCCACAATGACAAAATCACCTAATGGCATATTTCTCAGAATATATTTCTACCATTAAATGAGGCATGACTCTCTATATATGTGTGTATATATATGTGTGTGTATATATATATAAAGTGTTTCATAAGTCTGATAGTCACCTATACATTTTTATGTAAGTGGGGTCATTAACATTCTTCAGTTGTTTGTTTCTTTCTAGTCAGAAAATAAAAATAAACATACACATATTTCTAGTCAGACTGATGTTTTTATAAGCTGCACAAACTTGGAATTCTTGGTTGGAGATATAGCAAGCAAACATTGTTTTGCTTTCTATTGATAATGTCATAAAAGATTATGAAGGAACCATGCTTTGTGTATAATTAGTCATATGATGTTCAAAGCATAATTTGAATAGTGAAAATATTTGCTCTGAACCAAAGGAAAATAAATAAACTCATCAACTGATAGCACTCACCAAGAAGAAATGATGAAATCAGATGAGAAATATTAAATATGTAATGCCTTGAATGAGGTATGTATGTTCCACAATTTAGTGTTTAAAAGAATATTGCTATTGTAATATATTGAAAGGCAGATGATATTATGACTTTCCACAATTTGAAAGCACATCCATGAATATCTGTTAACAGCAGAAAGTCACAGCTATACATGAAAACATTAACTTTGTTATTTTTAGATGAAATTATTACCAACATTGAAAAAAATTATAACAAATCATTCTTAATCTAATTACTTAATCACAACTTTCTTTTTTTGCATATTGCTTTCTAAGCCTTTAATTGTTTATATTTAGAGTTATTGTATTATGGCATGTTCTATTTCAACTTTTTTATATATAAAGTTATAAACATTTGATTACTTCGATATAGCATTTTAAATGTGCTTTTAAGTGGTCACATAATATACCATTAGGTTATTTCATAAAATGTACTAAAGCAATCTTGCTTTGAGAGAAGTTTGTTATTTCAAAATTATGTATTTTACGTTAAGTATTTTAACTCTATGTATAAACTACACAAGTGCTGCAGTCCTAGCCTATGTGTTGCACAATAGTACAAGATCCATAGCAATCATGATTTCGTTGTGACTAAGTAATGTAACTCTCAGGGTCCAACAAAAAATTATTACTTTTCAGTTGTGGATACGGGTAGGTAAAAGAGAACATTGGACACATGGCTAGGCAGAATGAATTTTTATATGATGGATTCCTATTTATTTTCACTTCTGCATTCCACTGATTTTTAAAATTTTTTTAAAACAAAATTGATACTGGGGTGAGTTTTAATATTCAATTTTGAATTTTTGGATGTCTCTGAAACACAGAATTTCTTTGTTTCAAAGTCAGTTATTCTCATTGAATTTTTGTTGTGTTTCTCCAGAACAAAATCTAGATATGTGTCAGGGTAGAATCAAATGTGTGCACAAGAAGCACTTTTTAATTTGTATATATCTTAAGCTGTTGACTTTATAAGTGACTTGAACATCCTAAAATTCACATTTTAATTTATATATATATATATATATATATATGATTCATATATAATGATATGATTTTGCTTACTAGTCTTCTGAGGTACCGAAGTTTTCATTAATTTGTTTTGGTTAGGCTGTTGACTTAAAGTGAAAAAAAAAGCACTGCCTTCTACAAAATAGGCAGAAAATTTGCCAAAAATAAAAATATATTAAGCAAGAAGAACATTTTCATGCACTTTAATTTTAGCATAAATGATTTTATTGATCCTTTCCAGAAATAAGTTCTGAAGAGATTGAACTGGAGGGACCAAGGCTGAGGGTAGAGTGGAGTAGGAAGTGCAATATTAGAGTTTGACTGAAGGAAGCAGTCATGCCAGACGTATCTTAGATAGTAGATGGTTCACTATGAGGACCCCGCAGAATGGTGCAAAGTGTAAATTTGTGGCAGATAAAAAATATGGAAGATGTCATAGTTAGTCACCTTTAGTTGTACCCATTTCTTATCTCAAACAAGAAAAATGCATATGGCCTTGAAATCTCAAGGCCAAATGTCCAAGGACTCAGTGGAGGTGGGATAGACTCTTTGGGAACCATAATAATGTGTGAATCCTGCACTGGCAACCAAAGTATCCAGGTTCTCTCATCAGAAATGACTAGGTGCCTGGCGTGACCCACAGAAAGGAAAGAAGAGCAATGTGGTGCAGCGGCCCACCTGAGAGCCACATGGGGCAGGGGAGCCCCTACCCCGCCCCGCAACCCCCTGCAACCCACCAAGGAAGGCAGTGAGCGAGCATACTACCTAGCATGGGAAACTATGCTTTTTCCATGGAACTGTGCAACCCATGGATTGTAAGATCCCACTTGTGAACCCATGCCACCAGGGCCTAGGGACCCGACCCCAGATCTGCGCAGATTCTCAACAGCTTCTCAACTAGAATCTGCTTAAGCCTGCTGAGTTCCCAGGAGGAGAGGCCACCAGCACCACAGCTGCGACTGCCTGCAGTCTAAGCCATTTGAGCTCCTTGTGGGAGGGTCAGCAGCCAGCACTGGGACTGATAGCTGCCTAACACTCTAAGCTCCCTGGGCAGGGGAAGGGAGGCAGCCATCTCTAGAGCTGCAGGCCATGCTTTTCTCCTGCTGGAGCCAGGGAGGCTGGACAGCTTGGTCCCAACAGGTGTCCCCCACAGCCCAATACACCGACTGTGGCAGACTGTGGCCATAGCACCTTTTCAGGCCTGACCCTGACTCTTCTCTCCTCACTAGGTGGGGCCTCCCTTCAGGAACTCCAAAAACTCCAGCCAGGGCCTCAGGGACAGAACTCTGATCTCCCTGGGCCTGAGCCCCTGGGGGAGTGGTGGCCGTAGTATCCATGGACCAGCAGACTTAGCCTTTCCTCCTGCTAGATCTGAGGAATCCAGGCAGCCCAGATGGGTGGGTTTTCCCCCAGTTAAGCACACCCCCTCCACCAAGGGACAGTCAAAGTGCTTCATTAAATGAGTCTTGTTCCCCGTGCCACCCAATTGATTGAGACCCTCCAATAGGGGTTGCCAGACACCCTATACAGGAGCAATCCTACTGGCATTAGGTTGGTACCCCTCAAGGTCAGACATCCCAGAGGAAGGAGCAGGCACCCATTTTTAGTGTTCTCCAGCCTTCTTGAGTGACATCTCCAGGTGTGGGAGCAAACCAAATGAATAGGGTCTGAAGTTAACCCCCAGCAAACCACAGCAACCCTACAGAAGAGGGATTATTGAAAGAAAAAGAAACAGAAGGCAACATCAACAGCATCAACAACAAAAGAAGTCCCCACAAAAACCCCATCCAAGGGTCAGTAGCCTCAAATATCAAAACTAGACAAACTCATTAAGATTAGAAAGAAATCAATGAAAAAACACTGAAAACCCAAAAGGCCAGAGTACCTCTTCTCCTCCAAATGATTGCAACGCCTCTCCAGCAAGGGCACAGAGATGGACAAAGGATGAGATGGATGAATTAACAGAAGTAGGCTTCAGAAGATGTGTATCAGCAAACCCCACTGAGCTAAAAGAGCATGTTCTAACCTAATGCAAAGAAACTCAGAACCTGATAAAAGTTTAGAGGAGCTGCTAGCTAGAATAACCACTTTAGAGAGGAGCATAAATACAAATATCAGTTGCCGAATTGACAAAGCAGAAGAAAGGATATCAGAGTTTTAAGACCGCCTTAGTGAAATAAGGTATGCAGACAAGATTAGAGAAAAAATGAAAAGTAACAAACAAAGCCTCAGAGAAATATGGGACTATGTAAAAAGGCTGAACCTACGATTGATTGGAGTACCTGAAAAAGACAGGGAGAATGGAAACAAACTGGAAAACACCCTTCAGGACATTATCCAGGAGAACTTCCCCTACCTAGGAAGACAGACCAACATTCAAATTCAGGAAATACAGAGGACACCATTAAGATATTCCATGAGAAGATTAACCCCCAAGACACATACTCATCAGATTCTCCAAGGTCAAAGTGAAGAAAAAAATGTTAAGAGCAACCAGAGAGAGGCCAGGTCACCTGCAAAGGGAAGTCCATCAGACTAAGAGTGGATCTCTCAGCAGAAGCCCTGCAGCCAGAAGAGAGTGGGGGCCAATATTCAACATTCATAAAGAAAATAATTTTCAAACCAGAATTTCGTATCTAGCCAAACTAAGCTTCATTTGCAAAGGAGAAATAAAAGACTTTTCAGACAAGCAAATGCTGAGGGATTTTGTCACCACCAGGACTGCCTTGAAAGAGTTCATGAAGGAAGCACTAAATACAGAAAGGAAAAAAACCGTACCACCCACTGCAAAAACACACCAAACAATAAAGACCAATGACACTGTGAAGAAACTGCATCAACTAATGTGTAAACTAACCAGATAGCATCATGATGACAGGATCAAATTCACATATAACCATAATAACTTTAAATGTAAATGTGCTAAATCCCCCCATTTAAAAAACACAGACTGGCAAATTGGATAAAGAGTCAAGAGCCATCAGTGTGCTGTATTTAGGAGACCTATTTCAGGTGCAAAGACACACGTAGGCTCAAAATAAAGGGATGGAGGAAAATTTACCAAGCAAATGGAAAGCAAACAAGCAGGCGTTGCAAACCTAGTCTCTGACAAAATGGACTTTAAGCCAACGAAGATCAAAAAAGACAAAGAAGGGCATTACATGATGGTAAAGCGATTAATTTAACAAGAAGAGCTAACTATTGTAAATATATATGCACCCAGTACAGGAGCACCCAGATTCATAAAACAAATTCTTATAGACCTCCAAAGAGACTTAGACTCCCACACAATAATAGTGAGAAACTTTAACACCCCACTGTCAATATTAAACATATCAACAAGACAGAAAATTAACAGGGATATTCAGAACTTGAACCTGGCTCTGGATCAGTGGACCTAACCAACAACTACAGAACTCTCCATCCCAAATCAGGAGAATATACATTCTTCTCAGTGCCCCGTGGCACTTATTCTAAAATTGACAACATAATTGGAAGTAAAACACTCCTCAGTAAAGGCAAAAGAACTGAAATCATAACAGCCTTTCAGACCACAGTGCAATCAAATTAAAACTCAGGATTAAGAAACTCACTCCCAAACTACACAATTACGTGGAAATTGAACAACCTGCTCCTGAATGACTCCTGGGTGAATAATGAAATTAAGGCAGAAATCAAGAAGTTCTTTGGAACTTATGAGAACAAAGAGACAACATACCACTTAACACATCTAAAGCCATGTTAAGAGGAAAGTTGATAGCACTAAATGCCCATATCAGAAAGCTAGAAAGATCTCAAGTCAATATCCTAACATTGCAATTAAAAGAGCTAGAGAAGCAAGAGCAAACAAATCCAAAAGATAGCAGAAGACAAGAAATAATTAAGATCAGAGCAGAATTGAAGAATATAGAGACAAGAAAAACCCTCCAAAAATCAATAAATCTAGGAGCGGGGTTTTTTTTTTTTTTTCTTTTTTTGAAAAAACACATGACTAACATAGACCCTTGCATCTAGAGACTAATAAAAAAGAAAAGAGAGAAGAATCAAATAGACACAATAAGAAATGATAAAGGGGATATTGCCACTGATGCCACAGAAATACAAATTACCATCAGAGAATACTATACACACCTCTCTGCAAAATAAACTAGAAAATCTAGAAGAAATGGATAAATTCCTGGACACATGCACCCTCCCAAGACTAAACCAGAAAGAATTCAAATCCCTGAATAAATAGCAAGTTTTGAAATTTAGGCAGTAATTAATAGCCTACTAACCAAAAAAAAAAAGCCCAGGATGAGATGGATTCACAGCAGAATTCTACCAGAGATACTATTCCAAACAGTTGAAGAGGAGGGACTTTCCCCAAACTCATTTTATAAAGGCAGCATCAACCTGATACCAAAACCTAACAGAGACACAACACCACCACCAAAGAAAACTTCAGACCAATATCCCTGATGAACGTCAATGCGAAAAACCTCAACAAAATACTGACACACAAAATCCAGCAGCACATCAAAAAACATATCTGATCAATTCACATTCATCCTTGGGATGCAAGGCTGGTTCGACATATGCAAATTAATAAACATAATTCATTATATAAACAGAACCAAAGACAAAAACCACATGATGAACCCAATAGATGCAGAAAATGCCTTTGATAAAATTCAACATCCCTTCAGGTTAAAAACTCTCAATAAACTAGGTATTGATGGAACATATCTCAAAATAATAAGAGTTCTTTATGACAAACCCATAGCCAATATCATACTGAATGTGCAAAAGCTAAAAGATTTCCCTTTGAAAACCAGTACACCAGTACAAGACAAGGATGTCCTCTCTCACCAATCCTATTCAACATAGTATTGGAAGTTCTGGCCAGGGCAATCAGGCAAGAGAAAGAAATAAAGCGTATTCAAATAGGAAGAGAAGAAGTCAAATTGTTTATGTTTGCAGACAACATGATTCATGATTCTATATTTAGAAAACCCCATCGTCTCAGCCCAAAAGCTCCTTAAGCTGATAAGCAACTTCAGCAGTTTCAGTAAACAAAATCAATGTGTAAAAATCACAAGCATTCCTATACACCAACAATAGACAAACAGAGAGCCAAATCATGAGTGAACTCCCATTCATGATTGCTACAAAGAGAATAAAATACCTAAGAATACAGCTAACAAGGGATATGAAGGACCTCTTCAAGGAGAACTACCAACCACCACTGCTCAAGGAAATAAGAGAGGACACAAACAAATGAAAAATCATTCCATCCTCATGGGTAGGAAGAATCAATATTGTGAAAATGACCGTGCTGCCTAAAATAATTTATAGATTCAATGCTATTCCCATCAAACTACCATTAACATTCTTCACAGAATTAGGAAAAACTACTTTAAATTACATGTGGAACCAAAGAAGAGTCCATATATCTAAGACAATCCTAAGCAAAAAGAACAAAGCTGGAGGCCTCATGCTACCTGACTTCAAACTATACTACAAGGCCACAGGAATCAAAGCAGCATGGTACTGGTACCAAAACAGACATATAGACCAATGGAACAGAATAGAGACCTCAGAAATAAGACCACACATCTACAACAATCTGATCTTCAACAAACCGACAAAAACAAGCAGTGGGGAAAGGATTCTCTATTCAATAAATGGTGCTGGGAAAACTGGCTAGGCATATGCAGAAAACTGAAACTGGACCCCTTCCTTACACTTTTACAAAAATTAACTCAAGATGGATTAAAGACTTAAATGTAAACCCCAAACCATGCAAACTCTAGAAGAAAACCTAGGCAATACCATTCAGGACATAGGCATGGGCAAAGATCATGACAAAAATGCCAGAAGCAATTGCAACAAAAGCCAAAATTGACAAATGGGATCTAATTAAACTAAAGAGCTTCTCCATAGCAAAAGAAACTGTCATCAGAGTGAACAGGCAACCTACAGAATGGGAGCAAACTTTTGCAATCTACCCATCTGACAAAGGTGTAATATCTATCCAGAATCTATGAGGAACTTAAGCAAATTTACAAGAAAAATAAACAACCCCATCAAAAAGTGGGCAAAGGATATGAACAGGCACTTCTCTAAAGAAGACATTTGTGTGGCCAACAACCATATGAAAAAAAGCTCAACATCACTGATCATCAGAGAAATGCAAACCAAAACCACAATGAGATACCATCCCATGACAGAATGGTGATTATTAAAAAATCAAGAAATAATAGATGCTGGTGAAGCTGTGGAGAAATTGGAATGCTTCTACACTGTTGGTGGGAATGGAAATTAGTTCAACCATTCTGGAAGGCAGCGTGGCGATTCCTCAAGGATCTAGAACCAGAAACACCATTTCACCCCACAATCCCATTACTGGGTATATACACAAAGGAATATAAATTATCCTGTTATAAAGACACATGCACATGTATGCTTATTGCAGTACTATTTACAATAGCAATGACTTGGAACCAACCCAAGTGCCCATCAATGATAGACGGGATAAAGAAAATGTGGTACATATACTCCATATACACTGGCTACAATACTGGTACATATACACTGGCTGCAATACAGAGAATCAATTGGAGGGGACAAGGGTGAAGTAATAAGAGTGGATAGTAGGAAGATGTGTTATTCTAGGAGAGACCTGCATTTGATTGTATTCTTAGGTAGAGAAGCAGAAGTGGGGACTGAGACTACTATGCAGTCATAAAAAGGAATGAGATCATGTCCTTTGCAGGGACATGGATGAAGCTGGAAGCCATCATCCTCAGCCAACTAACACAGGAATGGAAAACCAGACACCACATGTCTCACTCATAAGTGGGAGTTGAGCAATGAGAACACATGGACACAGGGAGGGGAACAACACACACTGGGCCTGTTGGAGGATGGGGGGCAGGGGGAGGGAACCTAGAGGATGGGTCAATAGGTGTAGCAAACCACCACGGCATATGTGTACTATATTAGAAACCTGCTCATTCTGCACATGTGTTCTGGAACTTAAAGTTTTTAAAAAATGTGGTACGTATACCCCATGGAATACTATGCAGCCATAAAAAGGATCAGGACATGGATGGAATTGGAAGCCATTATCTTCAGTAAACTAACACAGCAACAGAAAACCAAACACTGCATGTTCTCACTTATAAGTTGGAGCTGAATGATGAGAACACATGGAAACATTGGAGGGGAACAACACACACTGGGGACTGTCATTGTGGAGCCAGGGGGAAGGAGATCATCAGGAAGAATAGCTCATGGATGCTGGGCTTACTACCTAGGTGATGGTATGATCTGTGCAGCAAACCTCCATGGCACATGTTTACTTATGTAGTAAACCTACACATCTAGAACATGTACCCCTGAACTTAAAGTTGAAGAAAAAATAAGGAAAAGCTAACTTTTGCCTGGAACTTCTTTTCAATGTATTAATAAAGTGTGTTATATTAAGTATGTTTGAGTGTTTTACTTAGTCAAGCAAAGTTGTGGTTACAGAATGGCTTACTTTCGTTGTAGCATCTGCCTAAGAACGTTCAAGTTGATAAGAAAGATGGACTTGTTCAGGATTCAGAAGGTAAATAGGATGTAGATCTTCCTGAGTGCATTGTAGGCTAAAATAAAGGTACTCACACTATTGGCTACACTGTTAGTTGTGAATCTATTCCATGTTAATTGGACTCTTATTCCATGGTTCTTAATATAGAGAGAGATCTCAAGAATTCATTCCAAGAGCTGAACAATGTACTTTCAGTCCTGGAGGAAATCTCATATGGTACTTGGCATTGGATCAACAATACATACTCAAAGTTAGTATTGCTAAGTGTACACATTACACCATAGATTAACTTTGGGTATGCCAGATTTTTCCTGATTTATATAATTAATTTTATCCTTTTGTTCGTCTCAAAGTTTAAGTGGAAGGTCTATACCCTTTTAATACTGGAAGGTATTAAAAGCCTCTTTTAATACCACAAACAATAGTGGTATGTAAAACACAAAAAATAACTGAGTCTTCTCTGCAGAACAAAGAATTAGATCAGTACATCCAGGATCTTTTGTTACCACATCAAGAACATTTTAAAGCAAATTGTCTCATGTCAGGCTGTCTAGTAGCTTTCATGCAAAATTATTTTAGCAGAATGAAAATGTCCTAGATCAAAAGGAGCCTTAATTTGTAGCATCATGTTTGGAAATCTGAGGTAGATCTATGACCTCATTTTGGCAGCACTGAGTGTAGCTAATAGGTTCAAAGATAGTCTCATAATGTCCAAAAGAAAAGTGAATCAGACCTTTTTCTCCCTCCTTTTTTGTTCGTTTGAAATGAATAATATTTACACCTGTCTTATAAAACCATCACATAGTCATTGTAAGAATTCAGAATGGATGGACAAAAATATGGAGAATAAAATAAAAGTCAACCACATTCCCCAAGCAGGATGTCCTAGTTGGGGCGAAGTTTTATCACCAAGGCCCTGTTTAAGGAAGCCATATCTCATTGCCAGGTGGAGAGGTAAGAAACTTCTATGTAGAGGGAATAGCTTGCATACGTGTTCTCTGGAGGAAGAGAAAGAAGGCCAGAGTGTCAGGAGCATTGAAGGCATTCAGGTAGTTCGGATAGATCTATTAGCATATGAAAAGTAGAATGCGACTGATTGGTGTTAAGCAGAGAAATGATATAATGTAATTTGCATTTGGAAAAGATCACTGGCTACAATACAGAGAATCAATTGGAGGGGACAAGAGTGAAGTAATAAGAGTGGATAGTAGGAAGATGCGTTATTCTAGGAGAGACCTGCATTTGATTGTATTCTTAGGTAGAGAAGCAGAAGCGGGGACTGAGAGAAATGGACACAATCAAGAGATAGTCTGAGAGTGGAATCAACAAGACTTAGATCCTTCTTACACCAAAACCCCCCTTACTCTCTCTGCTCAGCCACATTGACTTTCTTTCAATCCCTTGTACTCCCTAGGTAGCCTTCTACCACAAGGTCTTCATCATGTTATTCACTATGCCTAGTACACTCACCTCTCTCCTCTGCCTAGTTTAACTCCTCCTCATCCTTCAGATCAGTTCCAACATCATTTATTCGGGAAAGAATTATCTAATCTTCCAAAAAATATTATGGATTTTCATAGCATGGTATGCCTCTTTTGCATAATATTTGATGCAATAGCAATTTTACATTTGTTTTATGTTTAGTTGATTACCACCTGCATCTCCTCACAAAGCCATGAGTTTCATAAAGACAAATGCTGTATTTGCCTTAATTATTGTGATGTTCCCAGATCTGGACTCAGTGCCTATATATGCAGTAGTTACCTGCAAACCTGTGGTTTGAAAGAATGATAGTTACCTTTTCAAACCTGTGGTTTGAGAGAATGATAAATGAATATTAGATATATAAATGTTTAAGTTGGCCAGTTATGTTAGTGACAATATTTTTGAAGTTAAGGTAACATCAGGGTGAAGCAGAAAGCAATGAAAATGAAAATTGCAAATGATTTTCATAAAGAATAAAATAACTAAGGATTTAAGCCAAAACTGAATATGCTACTCTACAAAAGCCTTGATGCTGGCAGCAAGGACACATCTATGACCTGATGAATATGATCAATATCTTCCGAAGACTGAAGATTAAAAGTAAGCCACTGAGTTGAAATAAGAATCATATTAAAATTTATAGTGCTGCTAAATGACAAGAAGTCTGTTGGAGTAGAACCCAGGTCAAATTTACATTTGCCCTTGGGCCTTCACCTTGATGTTGTGTTTTCTTCTCCCAGTCAGTGAACAGAGATACCAAAAGGCCTTGAAAAAGGGTCACTCTTGAGTCTTGAGAGTGCAAAAAAGAGGTTAGGAAGAGCATCCTGAAGTAATCATGGAGCAAACAATAAATTGCAATACTTTGCCATCAACACAAAGAAATCACAGCAAACTAGGTTGTCCCGGAGGCCATTTAATCTCCATAAACTTGCTTTATCCTAATCACAAAACTCTAAATATTGCTGATTTTTTATGGTTTATATTTTTGTATTCCAGAAAACTCCAAAAAACAGAAACAAAAACACACACCAAAAAAACATGAGGTGGCAGGAAAGAAGAGACAGGGCCTTGAAAATAAATGTTATTTGTAATTTAGGATTTTTGGATGACATTTATATGTGTGCTGTGATGACTTTGAGAAGCACAGACTAGAAAGGTCTTTCAATACATGGATGCTGGAAGCTCTGCCCACCTTCTTGGGTATTCAGTTATTATTATTTTTGACTTGGACTTACATATGGTAATGTTACTGAACTGCAGCAAAATATTTTCAGGTCACAATAAATCTTTCAAAATGTTTTCTTGGGCCGTACTATTTTAGGAAAATTGCCTAGCCTGATCCTGTATCTTGCTATTCTTTCTACCTTGACTGCATTATTCTTAGGTTGACTTAGGGAGTTTGCTTTCTTTCTGTAGGGTGATCACACAATTTTGAGTTCTGACAACTTCACACCAAGCATTTGGACTCACTGCAAGTAAAATCTTACCTTTAAAAAAAAACATATTTTAAGTGTGTGTATATGTATTGCTTTGGAGTTTTATATTTCATTCAAATTTAAGTTCTTCCAAATTACTTTTTTGATTATTTGCAATAACATCTATTTTTTAGTTTTGCAAACCAGAAAAAAATATGATTAAAAAATGCTGGATGTGATTCTTAAGCAATATTGAATAATTATTAAGAAAATGAATATTCTGTCAATGATGAAAACATACTAAATGTGAAATATGCCACTTCTAAGGTACTGTACCTAGAATGACAAATTGGAGGTGATTTAAAATATAAAACTGTATAAAATTGAAGACTTTTTGAGCTACAACCTTCTGCAGAATATTCTTCATCTGTTGTGTTCAGTCACCTGAATTTCTAGATTCTAATTTATGCTGAGGCTTTGGGGTACAACTAAAATGCAGTTTTGAAGCCTACTGTGGCAACAGGTACTATAGCATTGCTTTCTGAACAAGAATTCTAACAGCTAATAATAATTTACTCATAAAGTTTAGAAGCCAAAACTACCAGTATTTATTAAGTTTTCACTATGTGCCCAGTGGCTTCTAGAAAAGCAGAAGTAATGCGTGCTTCGCATCTATGAGGAAATAATTTAAGACAGCAGACAATCAAGACATAACGTTCTGTGTTGCAACCTACAAGGATTACAGGATGTTAGAAAAGGCAAAGGTGATAGGATTTGGAACTGTCTGAGGAGGTCATAGAACCACAGCCAACTGTGAAAGGGTGTGCAAACTTTGATGGGACAGATGGGATGGAAGAGGGAACTGCATACAGGGAATGAGGACTGGAACACCTTAATAACGCTGGGATATATCTGTGCATGAGGCTTATTGAGAGAGGATGAAAATAAGAAGCATGGGCATTGAAGAAATAGTAGCATATGGTGTGAATATTATACACCCCTACTTTCTTCTTTAATGCCTGTACTTCTTACTTTTTGTTGTAATAGACGCTTTGATTGGCAGAAAAAGGGAGTTTGACCCTGTACTGAGCAAGAAAATTAATGATGAAAATGAAAAGTGTTTGAGTAGTTCTAACAGGGAAGCTATGCAAAGATAGTTGGAGAGAATCTAGACTTCCTATGACCAAATAAGAAGTGACTGCAGTAAATCTAGTGTGAAATTGTGAAGGCATAAATGAGGAATTATTGATAAACTTTTTCTATGAATTGTAAGATAAATATTTTAGGGAGCTGGGCATGGTGGCTCACGCCTGTAATCCCAGCACTTTGGGAGGCCAGGGCAGGAGGGTCACTTGAGCCCAGGAGTTCAAGACCAGCCTGGGCAACATAGTAAAACCTGGACTCTACCCAAAAAATACAAAAATTAGTCAGGGATGGTGACATATGCCTGTAGTCCCAGCTATTGAAGAGGCTGAGGTGGGAGGATTGCTTGAGCCCAAATGGTTGAGGCTGCAGTGAGCCAAGACTGCACCACTGCATTTCAGCCTGGGTGACAGAGCGAGACCCTGTCTCAAAAAATTAAATAAATATTTTAGGCTTTTCAGGCCATATAGTCTTGGTGGCAACTACTTGACCCCACCACTGTAGCAAGAAAGCAGCCACACCCAATATATAAATGAATAAGCATGGCTGTGTTCCAATAAAACTTTATTTAGAAAAACAGGCAGAGGGCTATATGTGGCCTGCAGGCCATAGCTATCTATCACTGTAGTGGTAACATGGGAATTAAAAGAAGGAAACAGTTTAAGATCTTGGAAAAAAAAACATTATTAGATTCTAATGTTTACCTACATAAAAGAGATAAGGAGAGGAAGGAACCAAAGATTTCACACAACACATCAGACCTTAAAATATCAATGTGGAATTCATCAATATGGAAATGGTAATTGAATTCATAAAAGTGACTTGTCGAAGAAGAAGAAAGGCAGGCTAAGGACTAATGATTAGGATAGCTCTGGGTGGGGTGGTGATTGGCCTCTAGGGTGACAGCAATATTCTGTTTCTTGATTTGGGTGCTGATTACACTGGAAGGTACACTTTGTAAAAATTTATGAAGCTGAACAATTATGCTTTCTGATTTTGTTTATTTATATTGTACTTCAATAAACAGGGGATAGAAAGAGGAGCTAAAACCAACGAGAGAACAAAGAAATCCTGATTAGGGAAGTAGGAGAAGATCCAGGAGGTGAAATATCACAGAAACCAAGACAGGGTTGAAAAGGAAGGACGAATTGGTAGAGCCAAAGGAAGAAGCAAGGTTAAAATGAGGATGGACAAGTGGGTTAAATTTAACTAGCGGGTAAGAGATGACCTCCACATGGTAGCTTCGGTGGAGTCGTGTGGTTGGAAATTAGATTCCAGGTTTTTAAGCTGAAAGGAGGGGGTATGGAAATTGAGTAGTTTATTAAAAACTTCAAGGACAACGGCTGTAAGAAAAGTAATGGTTTACTTTTGTAAGATATATTGAAGACAACAATAGAATGAAATAAGGGTTTTATTTCTTTTGATTTTTCACAGAAAACATTGTATACGTTTGAGAAAAAGGGGAAATAACCATGGTGAAAGATTGAGGATGTTGATAAGAGGTAGAGAATACACAGAACAGAAAATCTAGATAAAAATAATGTCTACCTCAAAAGAACAAATAATCAGAAAGAAAAATAAGATAAAGTCAGATAAGGAACTACTCAGAAAAAGGCCAAATCTACTCCATGATGGTGAAGCCATCTACCTGGCATCTGTGTGATTACCATGACAGTTTTCAATGAATATGGTTCACACTTCAAATGGCAAATGCCTATAAACAGTATCATTATCTTAGTTATAGGAGAATCTCACTTCTTGGAAAATTATCTTATTGTAAATTTTGCCTTCAGTGTAGTTGATTTTATGGTGAATTGGTTTAGTACAGTCGAAAAAGGAATCTAGTATATCAAATTTATTAAACCAGAAATTCTAATATTAAAATAAAACTCTAAGTTGGCTTACAGTGACAAAAGCATTTAATCAAATAAGTATAATCTATCTTAAAAATAAAAATTTGTATTTTTTT
>NW_016803658.1:927926-931080 GCF_001698545.2 Rhinopithecus bieti | reverse complement strand
GTGGGATATATTCTCCTGGTGTGCCCGTTTGCTTGAAGCGCAATATTGGGGTGGGAGTTACCCAATTTTCCAGGTGTTGTGTGTCTCAGTTCCCCTGGCTAGGAAAAGGGATTCCCTTCCCCCTTGCGCCTTCCAGGTGAGGCGATGCCTCGCCCTGCTTCAGCTCTCGCTGGTCAGGCTGCAGCAGCTGACCAGCACCGATTGTCCGGCACTCCCTAGTGAGATGACTCCAGTAACTCAGTTGAAAATGCAGAAATCACCGGTCTTCTGTGTTGCTCGCGTTGGGAGTTGGAGACTGGAGCTGTTCCTATTCGGCCATCTTGCTCTGCCCCCCAAATTTGTATTGTTTTAAATAAAAAATTCAGTGACTTAAAATTGAGGGATTTTAAAAATATATGCTACACATATACACACATCATCAAAATTAGATTCTTAATTTTAACGACTGTTTAGATGAAACACATTTCAGTGTTTTCACCATTTGTAATTCACTTTGAAAATATGCCAAACTCCATCAAATCCAGTAAAAAAAGACTGTGAAGTAATAAAAAAAAAAATCACATCACTTTGTGAAATCACATTATGTGGGTATAATTGGATACACCTAGCTGCCTCATACTGATACTTAATAAACATTTTTTCACATTGCAATATAACTATCAGTCCCCACTGAACTATGTATGCAAAATTGATGAAACAGTTGAGCCTTAATGAATGGAGATATTTGCATTTCATTACAGTACTAGGTTGTATAATTCTGCTCATAAATTTATGAAATAATTTTAATGTTCAATTCATTGCAAACGAAAATGAAACAATTATTTTAAAAACTATCCTGAATTCTTTTCTTCCTCAGCAATGGTGAGTATACTAGTTTTTCTTAATTTCAATAAAGTGGATTGAACTATGGTAAGATCACAAATTTAAAGTTTCATAACTTTACCAATTACTCTCTAAGGTTCATGAAATGTTTATCAGTCAGTTGGATCAAAGCAGAAGTTTAAAACATGCACATATTTAAGTAACTTCTAAGGGTAGCGGACCTTAACTTTTTTAAATTGGTATTAACTCTTCTAATAAAAACAGACATTATCTATAGCTTCTTGTTCTTGCAGTTTCATACCAGCAATTTTGAATACTGAAAGATTAACAATGACTATTATTAAAGTAATTTTAGTGTAATTTTTTTCTGTTGCCACTTTAGTTTTTTATTCTAGGAGCAGCTCAACCCTCTTCTTTGTTTCCATCATGCTCTCAAAGGCAAAGGAGTGTCAAGGGTACTCTGATTAGATATGATTTTCTGAGCATACAATTGCTTCTCTTGATTAAATGTAGGGACATTTATAATTAAGTCACTTTTTCTATTTCCAAGGGAAAGTAGGTAATCCCTATTTCTGGGTAATTCCTACCCAAAAGCTGACTTGTGGTGGTTAGCCTAGTTCCAGAAACTGACTTTTTTTTAATTTCTCAGTCCTTTATCTTTTGAATGGAAGGCGTGCTTTTAATGTATCTTTTCTTGTTTTGGAGTCATAAGGTACAAACTAGCTGTAGTAATAAAGGGAGCCTACTCAAAACTTCATCATGTTTTATGTATAATGATGATTGGGAAAAGTGAGTTTCTGATTCTGAACTCAATTACAGCATTTTTCATTGGAATTTAATGTCCGACTTCCGATTGATCATTTATTGATAATTTGCTACATACCAATATAAAACTAATACAGCTTGTTTGGAGTATTGGGGTCTCTTCAGTCTGTTGTCTAAAATAGCAATGCCGTATTACCCTACTTCATTGCTCTCAACCTGATACTTATGGACACAAAACAAAGAAATAGGATTATCAAGTTTTCTTTATACACACATTTGCACTTTTAATTTTAAAATTTAATTTATGGTTATTATAAACTTCTTCAGCAAATGACGATCTAATTAGTGTAGTAAAACATTTGAACAAGACTTAATACTTTCAAAGCTACATAAGAACAAATACAAAGGAGTATAATGCAAATTGAGTTGGTGTGGGTTAATTAGATAGAATTTAAGGTAGAAATACAGTTAAAAGATCACTGTTTCTGAATCTTCTTGCCTCAGCAGAATTATTCCTATCAGATTTTATTTTCTGTATATGACTATTTAAAATGTGCTTTAATTTTACATAATGTACAATTTCATTCAAGCCCATGGCTACAGTTTCCATGTACATGGAGATAACTCTCAAATTGCTTTTTTTTAGTCAAGATATTTTTCTGAGCTCTAATTTTATAAATCTGACTCTTTATAGAACTTATGTCCTTGAGTATCTTAATCTATACTACCTAGTGATACCAGGGATCTTCCTATTAGCATAAATCTGATGACATTCAAATTCTTTAGCACAAAATATGATGTTATCTCTCCATTTCTGTTGTTTCCTGATGTCCCAGTGTCATCTCTCATTTCCATATCTTCTAGTTGCATTTAACTCCTGGCAGGTCCTCAACACACCAGATAATTTTATGCTCTGTCTTGTGCCAATTCTTGTGCGTGAAAATTACCTCCACATATTTTAGCACCTAGATCAAGCATGCCTGCCTCTAGGATGACTTATAGAATCATATATGCCCCAATACAGGATCACTCAGATTTATAAAAAAAGTTTTTAGAGACCTACAAAGAGACTTAGACTGCCACACAATAATAGTGGAAGACTGTAACAGTCCACTGTCAGTATTAGATCATTGAAGCAGAAAATTAACAAGACTATTCAGGACTTGAACTCAGTCCTGGATCAAGTGGACCTGATAGATATATACAGAACTCTCCACCCAAAAACAGAAATATTCTTTGTAGTGACACATAGCACTCACTCAAAAATAACATAATTGGAAGTAAAATACTCCTCAGCAAATGCAAAAGAACTGAAATAATAACAGTCTCAGACTGCAGCACAATCAAATTAGAACTCAAGATTAAGAAACTCATTCAAAACCACACAATTACTTGCAAATTGAACAACCTGCTCCTGAATGACTCCCAGGTAAATAATAAAATTAAGACAGAAATCAAGAAGTCAGGTAACATGATGCCTCTAGCTTTGTTCTTTTTGCTTAGGATTTTCCTGGCTATACAAGCTCCTCTTTTTTTTTTTTTTTTTTTTTTTTTTTTTTTTTTTTTT
>NW_016803658.1:911094-927332 GCF_001698545.2 Rhinopithecus bieti | reverse complement strand
CTTCCGATCTATATATATGTCTGCCAGGTTTTGGTATCAGGATGATGCTGGCCTCAATAAAATGAGTTGGAGAGAAGTCCCTCCTTTTCAATTTGTTGGAATAATTACAGAAGAAATGGTACCAGCTCCACTTTGTAACTCTGGTAGTACTCAGCTGAGAATCCTTCTGGTCCTGGACTTTTTTTGGTTGGTAGGAAATTTATTAACTCCTCAATTTCAGAACTTCTAATGGCTTTATTCAGAAATTCAACTTCTTCCTGGTTCAGTCTTGGTAGGGTGTATGTGTCTGGGAATTTATCCATTTCTTCTAGATTTTCTAGTTTATTTGCATAGAGATGTTTATAGTATTCTTTGATGGTTGTTTGTATTTCTGTGAGTTCAGTGATGATATACCCTTTATCATTTTTTATTGTGTCATTTGATTCTTCTCTCTTCTTTATTAGTCTAGCTAGTGATCTATCTATTTTATTAATTATTTTCAAAAAAACAGCTCCTGAATTCATTGATTTTTTGAAGGGTTTTTCATGTCTCTATCTCCTTCAGTTCCACTCTAATCTTGGTTATTTCTTATCTTCTGCTAGCTTTGGTGTTTGTTTGCTCTTGGTCCTCTAGTTCTTTTTGTTATAATGTTAGGGTGTTGATTTGAGATCTTTCTAGCTTTTTGATGTGGGTGTTTAGTGCTATACATTTTCCTCTTAACACTGCTTAGCTATGTCCCAGAGATTCTGGTATGTTGTCTCTTTGTTTTCATAGGTTTCAAAGAGCTTCTTGATTTCTATCTTAATTTTATTATTTACCCGTGAGTCATTCAGGAGCAGGTTGTTCAATTTCCATGTAGTTGTGTGGTTTTGAGTGAGTTTCCTAATCTTGAATTCTAATTTGATTGTGCTGTGGTCTGAGAGACTGTTACAATTTCAGTTCTTTTGTATTTACTGAGGAGTATGTTACTTCCAATTATGTGATTGATTTTAGAGTAAGTTCCATGTGGCACTACAAAGAATGCATATTCTGTTTTTGGGTGGAGAGCTCCATATATATCTATCAGGTCCACTTGATGCAGAGCTGAGTTCAAGTCCTGAATATCCTTGTTAATTTTCTGTCTCAATGATCTGTCTAACATTGACAGTGGGTTGTTAAAGTCTCCCACTATTATTGTGTGGGAGTCTATGTCTCTTTGTAGGTCTCTAAGAACTTGTTTTAAAAACCTCGGTACTTCATATATATATATGATTGTTAGCTCTTGTTGTTGAATTCATCCCTTTACCATTGTATAATGCCTTTCTTTGTGTTTTTGATCTCTGTCGATTTGAAGTCTACTTGAAGAGGTCCTTCATGTCCCTTGTTAGCTTTATTCCTAGGTATTTTAGTTTAATACCTAGGAATTAAAGTCTGTTTGTTAGAAACTAGGATTACAAGCCCTGCTTTTTTCTGCTTTCCAATTGCTTGGTAAATTTTCCTCCTTCCCTTTATTTTAAGCCTATGTGTGTCTTTGCGTGTGAGATGGGTCTCTTGAGAACAACACACTGATGGGTCTTGACTTTTTATCTAGCTTGCCCTTCTGTGTCTTTTAGTTGGGGCATTTAGCCCATTTACATTTAAGGTTGATATTGTTATGTGTGAATTTGATCCTGCCATCATGATGCTAGCTGTTTATTTTGCGAACTTGTTGATGTAATCGCTTCATAATGTTATTGTTCTTTTTACTTCAGTGTGTTTTCGCAATGGCTGGTACCGCTTTTTCCTTTCCATATTTAGTACTTCCTTCAGGAGCCCTTGCAAGGCAGGTGCCTTGATGAATTCCCTCAGCATTTATGTGTCTGAAAAGGGATTTATTTCTCCTTCACTTACAAAGCTTAGTTTGGCTAGATATGAAATTCTGGATTGGAAGTTGTTTTTTTAAGAATGTTGAATATTGGCCCCCATTATGCTGTGCTGTAGGGAATTCCTCCTGAGTCTAAACTGTCCAGTCTCTCTGGCACTGGCAGGGGAAAAATGGCCAAGTGAAGATGCAGTGATGGCTGCCGCCCCTCCCACAGGGAACTCAGTCATCTTAGGCAGTAAGCAGCCACAGTGATGGCTGCCACACCTCCCAAGGGGAGCTCAGTTGTCTTAGCCAGCAGGCAGCCACTGTAACGATGGTCACCTCTTCCCCCAGGAACTTGGTAGTCTTAGGCAGTCTCCAGCCAAGTGGCCACTAAGAATCTGCTCAACTTTGCGCTTGGGACCCAAGGCCCTGGTGGCATAGGCTCATGATGGGGATCTCCTTATCTGCAGGTTGCACAGCTCTGTTACCAGAAAGTGATCCTAATCCAGACCCCAAGAGAGAGTTCTTGGATGTCATGCAAGAAAGAATTCAGGGTGAATCCACAGTGCAAAGCAAAAATAAGTTTATTAAGAAAGTCAAGTGGTGAAAGGCCATAGACAGAGTAGGGCATTCCCAAACATGTCCACCATAGATACAATATTTGTTTATATACAACATAAGAAAAGATTATGAAGAGATGTGCTCTGCTACAAGGGTTTCTAATAAAGGATTAATTTTCTTAATTATTATATTTTGCAAGAATCAATATTATTATCTATAGAGGAAAATTAGGAATCTTCTGTTCTCTAGATATCAGGATATTGGGAGACTCCCAAGTCTGAGTCTGCTTAGTAAATATTATCAATCTGTTCCCTTAACTGTAAATATCTAGAGTTTAGGAATACCTAACTTTCTGTGAAGGCAGCACAGTAAGTCCCAACCTCATTTTCCTCACTCTCATTCAAGATAGAGTTGCTCTGGTTTGAATGCCTCTGACAGATCCATGGAAAAAGCTGGGGTCAGGAGCTCCCCTTGCCCCACGTGACTCCCAGGTGGGCTGTTGCATCACCCTACTTTTTCTTGCTCTCCATTGGTCATGCTTACCTCCTAGTCAGTTCAAATGAGATAACCTAAATATCTCAGTTGCTAATGCAGCATTCATGCGTCTTTTTCATTCTTCTTGGTAGAAGCCTCTGACTGTAGCTGTTTCTTGTCAGCCATATTGGCCCGTCAACAAGAGTTCTTAAATAGGCTGAACTGGCCAGATGACAGAAATGGAATTCAGAATATAAATGGGCACAAAGATCATCAAGATTCAGGAGTATGGAAAACCCAGTCCAAGGAAAATAAAAATTGCGATAAAGTGATATGGGAGCTAAAGGACAAGATAGCCCATATAAAAAAGAACCTAATAGGTCTGACACAACTGAATAACACAAGAATTTGACAATACAATCACAAATATTAAGAGCAGAATAAGCCAAGCTGAGGAGAGAATTTCAGAACTTGAAGAATGGTTCTTTGAAATAAGATAGTCAGAAGTAAAGGAAAAAGAATAAAAAGGGAATGAATAAAACCTCCAAGAAGTATAGAATTATGTAAAGATGCCATATCTGTGCATCATTGGCATCTTTGAAAGGAAGTGGGAGAAAGCAAACAAGTTGGAAAATATATTTCAGGATATCATTCATGAAAACTTCCCCAACCTTGCTAGAGAGGCCAACAGTCAAATTCAGGAAATACAGAGAACTCCTGCAAGATTCTACACAAGAAGATTATCCCCAAGGTACATTATCATCAGATTTACAAGGTTAAAATCAAAGAAAAAATGTTAAAGGCAGTTAGAGAGAAAGGGTAGGACACCTACAAAGGAAACCCTATTGGACTAAGAGCAGACTTCTCAGCTAAAATCTTACAAGCCACAAGAGATCGGGTACCCGTATTCAACATTCTTCAAGAGAAAAAAAATTTCAACCAATAATTTTATATCCAGCCAAGCTAAGCTTCCTAAGTGAAGGAGAAATAAGATCTTTTTCAGTTAAGCAAATGTTGAGGGAGTCCATTACCACTAGACCTGCTTTATAAGAGATCTTAAAAGGTGGATTAAATATAGAAAGGAAAGACTGCTACCAGTTAATATACTTAAGCACACAGACCAGTGTCATTATAAAGCAACCACACAAACAAGCCAGCATAATAACCAACAGCACAATTACAGGATAAAATCCACACATATTAATACTAACCTTGAAAGTAAAT
This sequence comes from Rhinopithecus bieti, assembly GCF_001698545.2. NCBI lineage: Eukaryota > Metazoa > Chordata > Mammalia > Primates > Cercopithecidae > Rhinopithecus > Rhinopithecus bieti. The sequence continues at coordinate 923,269 of NW_016803658.1, read as the reverse complement.
GGGTTAAATGCCCCAGTTAAAAAGTATAGAGTGGCAAGCTGGATAAAAAAGCGAGAACCAATGGTATGCTGTCTTAAAGAGACCCATCTTAAATGTAATGACACTCATAGGCTCACAATAAAGGGATGGAGAAAATGTACCAAGCAAATGGAAAACAGAAAAAATCAGGGGGTGCAATTCTAATTTCAGACAAAACAGATTTCAAACCCAGAAAGATCAAGAATGAAAAAGAAGGGCATTATATAATGGTAAAGGGTTCAATTTAACAAGAAGATCTAACTATCTGAAATATATATGCACCCAACACATGGGCATCCAGATTCATAAAGCAAGTTCTTAGAGACCTATAAAGAGACATAGACTCTCACACAATAATAATGGGAGACCTCAACGCACCATTGACAGTATTAGATCATCAAGGCAGAAAGTTAACAAAGATATTCAGGAACTAAACTCAACATTGGACCAAATGGATTTGATAGAGCTTTATAGAACTCTCTACCGCAAAACAGCAGACTATACATTCTTCTCATTGCCACATGGCATGTACTCTGAAATTGACCACATAATTGGACATAAAACAATCCTCAACAAATGTAAAAGAACTAAAATCATACCAAACACAGCTCAACAAAAATAGAAGTCAAGTATAAAAATTGCTGAAAACCATGTAATTACTGGAAATTAAACAACATGATCCTGAAAAACTTTTGGGTAAATAATGAAATTAAGGCAGAAATCAATAAGTTCTCTGACAATAATAAGAGCAAAGGTACCACATACCAGAATCTCTGGGGCACAAATAAAGCAGTGTTAAGAGGAAAATTCATAGCACTAAATGCTCAGATTAAAAAATCAGATCTCAAATTAACAGCCTATGTTCATGACTGAAAGAATTAGAGAAGCAAGAACAGGTCAGCCCCAAAGCTCACAAGTGATAAGAAATATCAAAAATAAGAGCTGAACTGAAGGAAAATGAGACATGAAAACTATTCAAAAGTTCAATGAGTCTAGGAGTTGGTTTTTTTGAAAAAAAAAATTAATGAAAAAGGCCATTAGATAGACTAATAAAAAACAAAAGAGAGAAGATCCAAATAAACACAATTAAAAATGATGAAAAGAATATTAGTACCATCAGAAATAAAAGCAACTGTCAGGAACTACTATGAGCACCTTTATGTACACAAGTTAGAAAACCTAGAAGAGATAGATAAATTCCTGGACACATACACCCTCCCAAGACTGAGCCCAGAAGAAATTGATTCCCTGAACAGAACAACAACAAGCTCCAAAATTGAATCAGTAATAGATAGCCTACCAACCAAAAAACATCTGGGACCTGATGGATTCACAGTCAAATTCTACCAGGTGTACAAAGAAGGGATGGTACCATTTCTACAAAAACTACTCTAAAAAATTGAGGAGAAGGGACTCCTCCTCAACATATTCTATAAGGCCAGCATCATGTTAATACCAAAATCTGGCAGAGACACAATGAAAAAGGAAAACTTCAGGTCAATATCTTTGATAAACATTGATGCAAATATCCTCAACAAAATACTTGCAAACCAAATCCAGCAGCTCATCAAAAAGCTAATCCACCATGATCAAGCAGGCTTTATCCCTGGGATATGAGATTGGTTTAACACATGCAAATCAATAAATGTGATTCATCACATAAACAGAACTAAAGTTGAAAACCACATGATTATCTCAATAGACGCGGAAAAAGCTTTAATAAAATTCAACACCCCTTCATGTTAAAAACTCTCAATAAACTAGGTACTGAAAGAACATACCTCTAAATAATGAGTCATCTATGACAAACCCACAGCCAACATTACATTGAATGGGGAAAAGCTGGAAGCATGCTCCTTGAAAACTGGAAGACAAGGATGTCCTCTCTCACTACTTTTGTTCAAGAAGTCTAGAAAATCCCATAGACTTGGCCCAAAAGCTCCTTCAGCTGTTTGACAACTTCAGCAAAGTTGCAGGATACAAAATCAATGTACAAAAATCACTAGCATTCCCATATACCAACAACAGCCAAACTGACAGCCAAATCAGAAAGGCAATTCCATTCACAATTGCCACAAAATGAACAAAATACCTAGGAATGCAGCTAACCATGGAAGCAAAAGATCTTTACAATGAGATTTATAAAACACTGCTCAAAGAAATCAGAGATGATACACAAAAAAATGGAAAACATCCTATGCTCACAGGTAGGAAGAATCAATCATATTAAAATGGTGATACTGCCCAAAGCAATTTACACATTTAATGCTATTTCTATCAACAACATTCTTCACAGAACTAGAAAAGACCATTTGAAAATTCATATGGAACCAAAAAGCCTGAATAGCCAAGCAAAAAGAACAAAGCTGGAGGTGTCATGCTACTTGACTTCAAACTATACTACAAGGCTATAGTAAGCAAAACAGCATAGTACTGGTACAAAAAGAGGCACATAGGCCAATGGAATAGAGTAGAGAGCACAGGAATAAGGCCGCACATCTACAACCATCTGATCTTTGACAAAGCTGACAAAAACAAGCAATGGGGAAGATTCCCCACTCAATAATGGTGCTGGGGTAATTGGCTAGCCACAGGCAGAAAACTGAAGCTGGATACCTTTCTCACACAATATAGAAAATTCAACTCAAGATGGATTGAAGACTTAAATGTAAAACCCCAAACTATAAAAACCCTGGAAGACAACCTAGGCAATACCACTCAGGACATATGAATGGGCACAGATTTCATTAATAAGACACCAAAAGCAATTGCAGCAAAAGCAAACATTGACAAGTGAATCTAATTAAACTAAAGAGCTTCTTCACAGCAAAATAAACTATCAACAGAGTAAACAGACAACCTACTGAATGGGAGAAAATTTTTGCAAACTAGGCATCTGACAAAGTCTAATATTCAGCATCTATGAGGAACTTACATTTACAACAGAAAAACAACCTCATTAAAAATGGAGCAAAAGACATGAACAGACAATTCTCAAAAGAAGACATACATGTAGCCAAGAAGCATATGGAAAAAAACTCAATATCACTGATCATTAGAGAAATGCAAATCAAAACCACAATGAAATGAAATACCATCTCACAGTGAAAAGATAACAGATTCTGGTGAGGATTCAGATAAAAAAGAATGCTTATACACTGTTGGGGGTAGTGTAAATTAGTCAACCATTGTGGAAAGCAGTATGGCAATTCCTCAAAAACTAAAAGCAGAACTACCATTTGACCCAGCAATCCCATTACTGGGTATACCCAGAGGAATATAAATCATTCTACCATAAAGACACATGCACATGAGTGTTCATTTCAGCACTATTCACAATAGCAAAAACATGGAACCAACCTAAATGTCCATCATTGACAGACTGGACAGAGAAAATGTGGTACATATGCACCATGGAATACTATGCAGCCATAAAAAAGAATGAGATCATGTCCTTTGTGGAAACATGGAACTGGAGGCTATTATCCTTATCCTTAGGCTATTATCCTTATCCTTCCTAATGTAGGAATAGAACAGCAAATACCACATGTTCTCACTTTTGAACACAAAAAAGGAAACGACAGACACTGGGGTCTACTTGAGTGGGGAGGGTGGGAAGAGGGAGCGAAGGAGAAGAGATCTCTTTTGGGTATGGGACTTAATACCTGGGTGATGAAGTAATATGTACAACAACCCCCCGTGACACATGTTTACTTATATAACAAACATTCAATGTACCCCCAATGTACCTAAAATAAAAGCTAAAAAAATTACATTGTTTTTCAAAAATATAAATGATCTAAATAACATAATCTGCAGTAGGTAAAATAATAAAAATTGACCTTAGTGGAAACAGAACTCTAGAATATCAATCACCATGGGAAAAATTAAGTTATCATATAATTAATTCTAAAAATGACTGGTAAGATTTTAAGTGTAAATCCTAGCAAATTTTCAGAGAACAGATAATTTACATACCAGGTAAATTATCGCATAGGTGGGAAAAGAGGGGAAATTCTGCTAAAATGTTTTTACTTGCTTTATATGACACCGATGCCAAAATCCAACAATCATGGAACAAAAAGAAAAATAAACACTGTGATAAATAACCTGACTCCATGTTTTATGTTTGGCTGCTGACAGCTTCTAGGCTCTGCCCTTTCCCTTTTGCCTCTTGTTCCATATCTGGGCAAACTGATAAGAAACCTTGAGTACTCCCTCCCTTGGTGTTAGTGGAGAAGTTCAAGCCATGCAAACCCTTGCTGTGTGCAAGATGTCACCTAGGCCCTACCTACTAACCACAATAAAAACCAAAGCCACCTGCATGTCCCTTCACATAAGTAGTATCAGGTCAGCTTTAGTGCTTGCTTTGGTGTCCCCAGAAACTCCCATTACATAGGTAAGGAAACTTTTAATGCTCTCTTGTAGCACATGCGTCATCCTCCGTCTTGATAATCTGAACCTATTTTAGGTGGGAAGTTGATCTCATTCTCTTCAGGGCAACTACAAAATAATTGGCACTAGGAGACCTGGGGGTCTTTCTTGTTTCTGACTTGCTACCTGGTTCTCCTGCCTGCTGGTGACACTGCACGTTGAGCCTTTGCCTCCTGGCTAATGTGTGTTTTGAATTGTTTCACTGCCTACCAGTAAGCTTGCATTTTGAATTGTGTTGTGCTGTGATGCATTTGCTGAGTCCTACTATGTTTCTGGTATAGATTTAACTAATTATGTGGAAAGTTTTAACAGGACATTTAGGGGTAGGAGTATGGCATTTGAATTCCTTCTAAAAGTGGGCCTGGGTCATATGTTTGGCTTAGATCTATCCATGTGTTTCAATTTCAGCATAAGTCATAGCTTACTCTGGACACGTGTAACAACTTTTACCCAATGACCATTGACTGAATTTCTCAACCAGGTGTTGAGCCCCGGTGTAGTATATAGACCCATTAGTTGTGTACTTGTGTGAGGAAGAGTAGTCACTATGTTGTGTGCTGAGGTCCACATTCTTAAATTCACAGAGCTCACTGAGACCCTATAAACCTTAAGATATCTCTGCTGCTGCCACGCATGCCTGTGTTGCTACAAAGACCCTGGTCCTCAGGATTGTACAGAAAAAACTCTCATGGTACCTCTTATGGCATAGACTCTTATGAAAAGCAACCCTAAGTGCTTTACACTCAACCCCATTATAGGTCCAGAGGGCACTGTTACCCTGTTAAGTAACCATAAAAGGAATGGACAGATTGTGGGGTCTATTGAGTATTGCAGCTTATCAACATATCAAGTGGTTAATTCATACCCAACTTAATTCCGGAGTCCCTAAACCATCATAACAACATTCACCATGTGGGAGATTCCCTCCTCCACGATACTAATTTAGTAATCTCTGAAAGATGAGACTTACAAGCATGAGCAGAATAGAGAAAACTCCCCTTTCCCCCTCCCCATGTAGTATATCCAGTAACTTTAAACACAAAATAAAATAAAACAACAACAACAACAACAAAACACTTCATACAATGGGAAGAAATAGGCACTGAAACAGAGATCTGTAATTTGGTCCAATTGGAAATCAAAATTCACTAAAATAATTTGTGGAAAAGAAAGATAAAAATGACTATTGGTTATTGTGTTTCTAAAAAATAGGTACTAAATTAATGTCTGCTGAGATGTGCCAACTGGAAAACATTTATGGCCTAAGTAATGGGGCTCAAATTACAGTTGTATACCTGGGAATGCCACAAAATATAAACCAACGTACCCCCTATACTCTTAGGAGAGTTACTGGCCATAAAATAGAGGACAAATAAGTATATCCAACCTTAGCCTTGTAAATGTTGCATCTATTCCCCACAGTGTTCAGTGCCCAATATCCCATAGTGGGCATAAATATTTTGACCCAGTAAATAATAAAATTAAACCTCTGACAGTTAAGATTAGCTTGATAAAATAGGGCTCCATGGACTCATTCACCCTAAATCCTATACCAGATTAAATAGTACAGATCAATATAGATTTAAACAAGTCCTGCAAAAATTAAAGTCATACAAGACCAGCTGAAGGAAGGGGCCATTGTTCCTGTATTCTGATGTTTGCTAATGGTCAAACCTAATAAAAATAAGTGATGCTTAACAGTGAGGCTTGGTGCCTCAAGCATCTCAGATTAATGAAATAAAAATGGATGATGTAACAGGGGGAAAAGTTAGATCTCTATCTCACATTCTACCAAAATAAATTACAAAGGAAGCAAGGAATCAGTTATGAGAATAAAATAATAAAAGTTCTGAGTGTTTATGTACATGGAAATGTATAGTCTTGCATTGAGGAGGGATTTTTTTAGAATTACACCAGAAGCCATAAAAGAGAGAAATTCTGGATTTGTATACATAAATATTTAAACTTTACTTATAAAATAATAAGGTATGAATAGAATTAAAAGAAAAACAGTAAGTAAACAGGAATCTGTTACTTACAAAGCTTCTTTAAAAAGTATATAAATATAGCCTGTAATCCCAGCACTTTGGGAGGCCAAGGCAGGTGGATCACGAGGTCAGGAGATGGAGACCATCCTGACTAACACTGTGAAACCCCGTCTCTACTAAAAAAATACACAAAAATTAGCCGGGCGTGGTGGCGGGTGCCTGTAGTCCCAGCTACTCGGGAGGCTGTGGCAGGAGAATGGCGTGAACCCGGGAGGCGGAGCTTGCAGTGAGCCGAGATCGCGCCACTACACGCTAGCCTGGGCGACAGAGTGAAACTCCGTCTCAAAACAAACAAAAAAAACCCCAAAGTATATACATATAAATACCCAAAAGAATGAAAAGGCAACTCGTTGAAAAAAATAAAAATAATCATTAAGAATATGACAATATCTATATTTAACTAATAAAAATAGAAATTAAAACAATGTGATAGTATTTGGTATCAAACTGGTAAATAAAGAAAATTAAGAATAAGTAGCTTTGGCTTTCCTTGATTCAGACAGATGGGGACTTTGATATGCTACTGGTGGCAATATAAATTTATGTACCTTTCTTAATGCCCGTGGACAAGTCAAGGTTCTCCAGTGAAATACAACCAACAGGATGGATATGTATTCGGAAAGATGTATTGGTGGGCCAGGTGGCTTATGCCTGTAATCCCAGCCTTTTGGGAGGCCGAGACAGGAGAATGACTTGAGCTCAGGAGTTGGCAACCAAACTAGGCAACATAGTGAGACCCTGTCTCTACAAAAAAGAAAAAAAAAATAGCCAGGCTTGGTGGCACATACGTGTATTCACAGCTACTTGAGAGGCTAAGGTAGGAGGATCTCTCAAGCCTAAGAGTTTGAGGATGCAGTGAGCTCTGACTGTACCACTGCACTGCAGCCTGGGCAAGAGAGTGAGGCTCCATCTTAAGAAAAAGGAAGGAAAGGGTAAGGGAAAGGGAGAGGGAAGGGGAAAGTTCTAAAAACGTATGCAAAGTTTGAGCTACCAAATCTATGTGTAAGAATTTATTTTAAGGAAATTACTAAGAATAATGCAAATATTTAATTACTTGACTATGCATTACACTGCTGTTTACAATAAAAAACTGAGAAAATAGCAAAAACAAGGTTTGAAATTGTGTGCAATATGATGCAATTTTTATTTAAAAAATACATATATATGGAAATGTTCAGAAGCTGTTAATATTGTTCATCTCTGCTTGATAGAATTGTGATTTTCTTTTTTGTTTATGTATGTTTTCTGATCGTTACTCAACAAATATGAACTAGATGTGCAATAAAATATTTTTTAAAATTGTCACATTTTGATGTATTGTTTTGGTACTTGGTATCTATGCCCAACAAATTGGGTAAATATCATGTTTGTATACTGCTTTGTTCCTGTTAATATTTTAATTATACATTACATTTTCTGTATCATTTGTGCTATTCAAAAACATAATTTAAAATGTCTGCATGAAGCTTATTTGTATGAACCACAATTTATTTAATTATATTCTATTGTTAAACAATAGAAATACTCATAATAGTGAAAAATTGGAAGCACTGCGTTGTATATATATTTTGATCCATGGTTCTGATTATCTTCCTAGTACAACACTTTAAAGTAGACTTAATGCAATTAAATTTTTGACATCTTTAATATAAATTCTGAAATATTCTCCTAAAATTCCTGAACAAACTTTTTTCCTGCTGTCTCTCAAAAAATGCTGGATTTATCACATCAGAAGTAAGGATGACTTAAACAAATAAGCAAAATCTTCTGACAATTCGAGTGGTTAAATATGGCATTACTTTTTTTGTTTATAATTTGCATGCCCTTGTTTTAGTTTTTTAGTTATCTAGTAAGTAGGTTGAATATTTTTCACGTCTATTAGCTACTTATTGACCGTTTATTAGCCATTTATTTATCCTCTATTTATTTCCTTGAATTTTCTGTATATGAAAAGCAAGGGAGGGGCATCTCTTTCAGTATGAATCTTTACATTGTCAAAGCTGAATCCTTCACATATCTGTAGCAAATATTTGTTCCCAGTTGATGGCTTGTGAGTGTTCCTTCAATAATAATGGACGCTTATTTAGAGTTTCCTATGTGCCAAGTGCTGAGTCTATTATCTCATTAGGTTTTATAGCTTTATGCCTAGTGTCATTACCCTCATTTTACAGATGAGGAAACTGAGGTATAGATTAAATGTTTTGTCTGTTGCTATAGACTCTGGCACTCCAGTGTCTAGATCTATTTATGGCTCCATGAACTGAAAGGCTAATAGCTTCCCATTGTCCCAGGATCCCAGAATCAGTGGACAACAGGTAAGAGTCACGTACAAGAGGATAGATGATAATGATAATGGCAATTTCCTTCATAGATCAGCATTAACTTGCTGAATTTAATGTGCTTCAAGAACTTGCATCTTCATTTAGTTTGATACATCCCTGTACTAAAATAAACAGAGGTTGCTCCGACTTGACCAGAATTTCTCACGTTTTTACGTAAGAAGGCCATAAATAGTTATGCACTTTGGAGTTAGGTCTGTACCCAATGAATCCTCAGGCCCTCCTTGCTGTCATTATTCAAGTTTTGAATTTTTAAAATGATATTTGTAGTTAATTTTGCAAATTTACTGCATGATTTGCATTGACAATTTATCTCCATTTAAGAAAAGATAAATTTGCTTGTGTACTCAACACACAGAATCAACAAATTAACAAAAATTACTCTTTGATATTTGCCATATTTTTCACATGTATGTATATATGCAAGAAGTTAAAATCCACCTTATTTTTGTTTTCCAGACCTATTCTTTTGTCTCCCTCTCTACAAGCAGCCGGTATCAAGAGAGGTTAGAGCAAAATCACAGACTTCATCTATATTGCAACACTGGGTAAAGAAGTCTTGATTGTTATAAACCCATTCACCAGCATGTTGTTTCTTAAGTGGATGAATGGTTTTATATTCAAAATAAATAATAAAATGAATGTATTTTAACAGTATTTTTTTTTTTTTTTTTTTTTTTTTTTTTTTTTTTTTGCAGTGGAGTCTTGCTCTGTTACCCAGACTGGAGTGCAGTGGCATGATCTCGGCTCACTGCAATCCCCACCTCCCAGGTTCAAACAATTGTCCTGCCTCAGCCTCCCAAGTAGCTGGGATTACAGGTGCTTGCCACCATGCCCGGCTAATTTTTGTATTTTTAGTAGAGATAGGGTTTCACCATGTTGTCCAGGCTAGCCTCAAACTCTTGACCTCAAGTTGTCTGCTCACCTCGGCCTCCCAAAGTGCTGGGATTACAGGCATGTGCCACCATGCCCTGCCAGGTTTTTAAAACTTTAAAAATGGAGGCCTATTAAACAGACCTCTTTGTTCAAGTTCTTGCCTGTGTAGAATGAGAACTGATATTCATAAGGATAATCCATTTACTGTACATCTACCTATCTTTTCGTGAATCATCAAGGAATATTGATTTTTAAAAAATTTAATTGAATTTTACATTGGGATAAGATCTTAGAGCTTATCAGGCCTGATGTTATAATTTCACAGATCAGGAAGCCAAGGTCAAGAGTGCTCAAGTGACTTGTTCAAGGGCATGTGACTAGTTAAGAAAAGACCTAAGGCTTAAGTCCAAGTGTGCTGATTTCTTTTGAGATCAGTATTTTTTTCCCACTCAGACCATTTTGCTCTACAGAAAATGAGACCTTCCACTACAGACTTGGAGGAGACCTGTTGGTTTATCATTTCCCTAGAAAAGTCTGACTTATCTGTCCTGGAATTGGATTATCAGGGTGGTAGAACCATTAATATAATTAATACTAGATTCCACAAGTGATGAAAATCATAAATGAATGTCTAAGGAATTTGATTTTACTTAAATATCAATTCCTTACGATTTATAATTTTTTTTTGACAATGTCTCACTCTGTCACCCAGCCTGTAGTGCAGTTGCATGATCATGGCTAACTGCAGCCTTGACCTCCACGCTCAAGTGATCCTCCCACCTCAGCCTTCCAAGTAGCGGTGACCACAGGTGCATGCCACCATACCTGGCTAATGTTTTTAATTTTGTGGAGACTGTTTTGCCATGTTGCACAGGCTGGTCTCAAACTCTTGGGTTCAAGTGATCCTCCCACCTCAGTCTCCCAAAGTGCTGGGATTATGGTGTGAACAACTGCACCCGGCAATTTTGTTCTTTAAAATTTTTTTTCACAGATCTAGAAGTAAACAGCTGCAGGTGCTGGGTTCGTTATCTTAGTGTTCACACATTATAAGGGCTATCAGTGAAAAGTTTCAGTCGAGCATCTATCTTTTTGCAGTTAAATAGCACTTTTGAGGACTAAGTCTAGAACGAAGGGTGTTACTTTCAGTTGAGGAATTGCTTAACTTGAGGTTAGCAAAATATAAGAAAAGCCAGTAGTAAAATTTCATTAGGTGGGAAAAGGATGAGCAATGCGAAGAAGGACCCAGAAAACTAGTGATCTAAAATAGCAAATTGTTTTTTTAGTCTCATTGTTCAAAAAATGTTTCCATTTTTTTTTTTTTTAATTTTGCTGGCACATATACTAAGAAACTAATTACCAACATATTGGCAAAAAAGTTTCCAATTTTGTATCAGAAATTAAAAGAAAGAATGTCTTCTTACAATACTAGCCATCTGCTTAATTGCATTACATGGTGATGATTTTAAATTGTAAGAGAAGAAAGGAAAATATGTTTCCTTTCTTGAATAATGGAATTGTTTTAGATACTGTTGCCTGTTTTAATCCAGAAGAAATAAGCTATCCATATTTTCTAAAAGCATAAAACATAAGAAATGTACCCTCTATACCTCTTTGTATAAAATAAGAACCATTATAACTTACTTTTGTTTTAAGGCTTTGTTTTTTCAAGGAACTCTGAACATTTTGAATATTATTGCACTAATCTTCATGAAATCCTTGAGCAAAGGGAATCCATATTCTACAAGGAGGAAGTAAAAGTAGCAAGCAAAATTTGATGTCTCTTAGTAAACTAAATAGTAAGTAAAATTGATTTTTTACACTTTATCTTGTTTATTTAGTCAAAGACTGGTCTAGAATTAAGGTAACAGTTCCATATTTTTTGTTCATCCATTCATTTCATTTATTGACCATCAAGCAGGCTTTGTGCTATGTAGTAAGACAAGCACTTAACTAAGCATTGGTGATATAAAGATAAAAGACAAAACATTTTTGCCCTCAAATTATTCACAGTCTTATGGCAAAAGAGAAAAGTGTATAGATAGACAATTATAGTGTATCATATTAAAAGTAAATTCAGGGCCAGCCACAGTGGTTCACATCTGTAATCCCAGCACTGTGAGATCCCAAAGTGGGAGGATTGCTTGAGCCCAGGAGTTCGAGGCTGCAGTGAGCTACATTAGTGCCACTGCACTCCAGGTCAGGAAACAGAGCAAGACCCTGTCTCAGAAAAATTGATTAATTAATTAAAGTAATGTAAATTCAGGGAATTTGAGAAACATATAAGAGGGGATCATTTCTAGACTGGAGGATGAAAGAACATGGAAAATCCCTTGGCACAGAGGTCTATCAGTTCCAAATCATTTTCAAGACTTACCGGGGAGCCCATCTAGAGGGAATCATGAAGTCCAAGTACCGCAGTGTTCTCATTTTATTATCTGTTTTGAAGAAGCTTTTTTTTTT
>NW_016803658.1:877003-910945 GCF_001698545.2 Rhinopithecus bieti | reverse complement strand
TTTTTTTTTTTTTTTTTTTTTTTTTTTTTACCCATGGAGAAGATACACTGTAATGTAAAGAAGGAAGACCTTGGAATAATCAGACTCAGGTTCAAGTCACAGCTTAGCCACTGAATGGTATTGTGACTTTGGACAAAAGCTACACTTCCTTGGAGCCCTGTCTTCTTATCTTTTAAATGACAATTATAATAAGGTAATTTTTAGGATTAAGTGGGACAGCATTTATTTATCTGATACAGTTCCTGGCATTTAATAAATATTTTAAATTTATGAACATTTATTACCATTATCTTTTCTACCATTAATATACCAAAATTAATGATAAAATTCAAAAAAATTTTGATGTCAAATACTTTAGTTTTAGGAAGCAATGTTTTAAAGTAGATACAGTAACTAGGATTATAAGAGAAGTTCTAAAGTTGTAAGTAGACTTTACACAAAAGTTCGTGTGCATAAGCATTGTTTGGCTCTTAAATCACATTTTCACAAATAAACAATCTTATTAATCAACAGAACCATCAGCAACATTTTTGAATGTATATTTTGGGTTTGTGTCTCATGTCTCAGATTAGATCACAAAATTCTATTTAACACACAATGTCAGTGAAACGCTAGGAATTCCTTTCATTTGGACGTTTACACATTGTAACTTGGATCATTTGATACAGTCAATTGCCAGTTTTACCACTTACATCCATTTCTTCAAGAGTACCAACATTGTGGGATTTGCACAAATATAAAATAAGGCAACAAAATATAATCAGTCATGTCTATATTGTGCAATCTTGCCATAATTATTATTTTATTTGTCTTTACAAATAATGACTTGGTGTTTGGTATAGTGGGTTATCAATAATTTATGAAATGCTTGAGAGTGTTCAACAAAGCCTTAAATACTTTTAAGCCTCTACCTGGAGGATCTTCATAGGATGCAAGCATGTGTATGGTATAGTAATAACATCTTAATATACTGTAAAAGAAACGTCTGAGGAGCAAATTTTAAAGAGTTTATTTGAATAAGTAGCCATTCATGAACTGAGAAACACCAAACTAAATTTAGTGCTCCAATGACAAAGCGTCAGAGGCAAGTATATATGGGGTGGATACAGAAACAAGATGAATAAATGATTTGATTGGTTGCAATTATAAAATTGTCCTTTTTGGTTTACTTTGTCGGAAAATTTCTTGTTACAGAACTATAAGTTAACTGACCTCTTATGATAGGCTGAGGTTATGTTTTCTTTTTGTCTAACATAGGCATGTACCAGAAGTGACCTGAGTTGTTTCGCTTATGTTTGCAGTTTAAGCAGGGTTAAGGCTATTTTTTCAGGCCTGGTTGGTTTTGTTTGTTCAGGAATTTCTCAGGCCCAGACTCCTTTTTAATTTTGAGATAACTGTATGTAGGGGTATATGTGTGTGTAGAATTCTATATAATGTATAGAGTTGTGGAATATAAGTGATTTTTATAGTTTAAATTTGCTTTGTTATTTATTTTTTAACAAAAGATACTCATCTTCCTTCAAGATTTTGAATAATTTTAATTAAAATCCTGAGATGATAAGCTATTATTTTATTGAATGATTGGCATTTTCATCCCTGTTTATTTGTATTTTCTAATAATGTGCAGCCAGATAAATAGCCTGGAAACAAATTGGATGTCAAAGCTGATATAACACCACAAGTGTTATTCACTGCTTCTGTTTTCACTTTTTTGTGTTCAGCTTCATATACCTAGTATTCTCACTGACTAAATTTGTAATAAGTAACATTTTTTAACTTAAGCTTATAAAAATACATTTCTGATAAATACATTTGGTGTGTACTTTTAAATGATGGGATTACCTATAGGATTTTATTAAAATTTTTTTCTCTGGAAATCTGAAAACTTTAACCAAAGAGACAGGAAAAAAACCAGTTTTTTTTTTGTTTTGTTTTGTTTTTTAATCGTCATCAGCATCAGCAGCAACCACAAGAACACATATAACAAGAACAATAAATAAGAACTGGAGACCTTTGCAATCCTTGAGGGAAGCAACAATTCACACAGAGAGTGTTTCTGCTTATCCAAAGAAAAAATTTCAAAGGAAAAGCAATATACCAATCAAACCTTTGTGACATATTTCTTGAGATAATTTATAAGTATCCAAATTGTATCTGTCCCAAATCACTTCTAAATGCTAAGAAGTCAAACAGAATTATTGAATTATCAATTAATATTTATTGCAGGTCTTACATGAGTTTTAGGTCAATTTTATGATATAGTTTTATGTGTTCAGTTAAATATATATATATAGAAAGACAGACTTATAGATATATTGAGGCCTTTTGTATAATCAATACATGTATCTATATATGGATATAGATTATTATATAATACATTTATACTCATTTTATATGATCAGAAGCATAATGTTGCCATGGAAATGAATGTATAGTAGGTTTTTGGTTATATTTATTGTGTTTTCTTTGTTATGACTGATTTATTAGGTGGTTTATCCTTCTCCCCATTATAACATGATTTTTATGGAAACATGATTCCCTTCAGGGCAACCTGCTTTATATTATGATTTTAGAGAAAACTGTAATGAATGTATGGGACCCTCCTAAAGAGTATTTGTAATTAAAGTAGGAAAATTTTTTTAAAAGTAGTGGTTTGAGAGAGATTAGAAATTAAATAAGAAATAGCTTTTGAAAATGGTAAATGCTGATCTTTGAGACAAAGTAAAAAGCAAAACAAAACCAACATGTTTCATGGGAATCATTATTGGAATAACAGAGACCATTTTGTGTAAAAGTCCTGCTCATAGCCATCCCTATTTCTTACAGTGTACTAAATATCAGGTTAGATTATTACAAATGTCAAGAAATATTCTCATTGGAAAATTAAATAAGGCTGGAGACCTGTTACAGGTATGTGCAACTACAACCTATCTCACAAACCTGGCAGTAACATGCATCCATAGTTTACTGGCAAAATCTCTTTTAAATAGACTGTGTTCCCTTTCCTCAAGTTCCACCAATCACAGGGTGTTTGCCTAGGCATTAACTTCTGGCCTGCCCCACTTGTTGTGTGTGTGTGTGTGTGTGTGTGTGTGTGTTTTGTTTGTTTGTTTCGAGACAGAGTCTTGCTCTGTTGTGCAGGCTGGAGTGCAGTGGCGCGATCTTAGCTCACTGTAGCCTCATACTCCCAGGTTCAAGCAGTTCTCCCACCTCAGCCTCCTGAGTAACTGAGATTACAGGCGCGTGCCATGGCGCCTGGCTAATTTTTTTTTTTTTTTTTTTGTATTATTGGTAGAGATGGGGTTTCACCATGTTGGCCAGGCTGATCTCAAACTTCTGACCTCAAGTGATCCACCAGCCTTGGCTTCCCAAAATGCTGGGATTACAGGTATGAGCCACTGCACTTGGCCCATTTTTTCACATTTTCTGTGCTGTGTGTTTCTGACCTCTGTAGCTGATGCACTGGAGGGTTTGCCACAAGGATGTCTCTGCTGAGGTCAGGAAATGATGCTGAAGATGATGCGTCTATACTAAGGCAAGTCTCAAGAGTTTCACTTCAAAAAAGTGTCATGCTTGCTCTTTGTGGAAGCAGTAACAAACCTAACCTTCCTCCTATCAAATAGCTTTATCAATAACGACGTCATATTTATCTTCCCAACCATAGACATTTCACTGATGGCTCAGAACATTTTGCTCAACAATCTCCCCACTCTCATTTTTTTGGTGATATGGAAAATGCCCCAGAAAAAAAGCTATAATCCAAGGGTCGTGTTTATGCATCCACCACTGGAACATGTTTTATAGGGTAGGCATTACACTTCTTTAGTTAGAAAACTTAGACTGTAAACTCTTGTGAGGCTCCATTTAAAATAATGAGTTGGGTGCATTTCTAGAGAGGGTAAATGGATTTATGAAGAGTTTATATTTTTTCCTGACTGACTACAGGAGCTTCTTGCCTAAGTAAAACATCTTAGAAATGTTACTTGAAAAGCTAATCCTAACTTGTTTTTCCTCGGTAGCTCTGTGGGAGGCCAGAAGGCAGGGAGAAGAGGAAGACAAAGGAAGGAGATATAGTATCATAAAGGGGTTGAAAATTTGTCAGAGTGATGTTTCTATTATTTTCATTGGGCATATTCTTCCAAAATTAAAGATCATTCTTCTTATGCAAAATTGAAAAGAAAGTCGAAAGGGGCATCCATAGAAATTTATCTTAAAGCCTGATATTAAGGGTTTTTCACAGATGCCTACAAGAACTGAAGAGCAGAGCCCAGGTCCCATCTGAAAGTGGCAGTTGCTACCTAGTTCCAGGTAATTGTTAGCAGTTATACCTGTGAGCCACATGTTGCCAGATTTGCTGATTTTTCAAAGGGAGGGAGAATTTATTTTCTATAAAATTGACTGATTTTAAAGACCAACTTTCTTTTAAAATTGTATAGGCAAAACAAAACATGTCTGTGGTTCACCAATTTATTTTCTCTAAGTTAACATGAGAAACGCCAAATATTTTTCCATATAAGGATGCTTTGGGCTGCAAATCTGATGACTAGCAAGGATATCAAGAGTTTACTTAGTGGTCCTAAAATTAATTTCCTGGCTCTATGAGATCTTCTAGAATCTGGGCTTGTTCTCTTTCCATCTTCTGTTTTCTCATTCTCAGCATTTGGATTTTCATATTAGGCTGTTGCCTCATGCCTGAAACAGTTTCAATTCACTCACCTTCACACATCCACATCAGAATGGGTGAGAGTAGGGCTTTTCTGCCATACCTCTTGCCTTTTATCTAAGAGAAACTGTTTATTTCCTACACTACCCCAAGAGATAGCTTTCATCTTGTAGGCCAGCAGTGAATCAAATGCAAAAGTGAGTGGGAAAGTGAGGAGCTGACCTTTACACCCTGAAAGTACGAGGTAGGCACAGTGAACAAAAATTGAGAGTGAATGCCAGATGGTCACCCAGGATAGCGTCTGTATCATTCAGTCATTTTGATTTTGTATTTCCTTCAGTCATATTCTCATAGTCGAGTTAGGACTTACACACAGTATGGCAGCCGTTAAGTTTCTCCATCGGAGAGAAATGATATCACTGCTGAGGTAAAGAGTCACAACTCCAGATTCAAAAAGTTCTTGATGAGAAAGGTCATGGCAGCCTTGCTGATATCACTGTATTATAATAGACTTTGAATTTTAATTAGGAAGTGAAATCACAGAAAAAAATGTTTCAAAAGCTTTGGGAAAATCTACTAATTCCATCTTTAAAAAAATAAGTGAGTGTTCTGGGAATGGCACTTTACCTCTCTGGGGTTTGTTCAGCAAAACCCATTATCCTAGTCTAACCATTTGAAAAACATCAGTCAGGCTGGGCTCAGTGGCTCATGATTGTAATCCCAGAAGGGAGCCTGAGGCAGACTGGTTGCTTGAGGTCAGGAGTTGAAGACCAGCCTGGGCAACATGGGGAGACCCTGTCATTGCTAAAAATAATAAAAAAAAACTAGCTGGGCATGGTGGTGCATGCCTGTGGTTCCAGCTACTTGGGAGGCTGAGGTCAGAGGATCTCTTCAGCTGGGGGGGACAGAGGCTGCAGTGAGCCAAGATTGTGCCACAGTACCACTCCAGCCTGGGTGACAGAGCAAAACCCTGTCTCAAAAAAAAAAAAAAAGGAAAAAAAAAAAAAAAAGGAAAAAAAAAAAGAAAATATCAGAAAATCAAAATTGAGGTATATTCAGGAAAACAAAAAACAAAAATTAGAAACCTCATCAGTGCTTCTCAAAACTCATAATTAGAAAGGATAAGGAAATCCTGATAAACTGTCACAGCCAAGAGGAGCCTAAGGAGACATGATGACTAAATACAAAGTGGAAACGTCAATGGAATCCTGAAACAGAAAAAGTACGTTGGGAAAAAATTGGTGAAATCTGAGTAAAGTTACAATATACAAAGGTTGGTTTCTTATATTTGACAAAGGTACTATGGGACTGTAAAGATGTTAACAATAGGATAAAGGGCATCAGGAAATTCTCTGTACTATCTTTGTAACTTTTCTGTAAATTCTGTTTTTTTTCCAACAATTTCCCAATAAATCTCAGTTGTCAACATCATCATAATGCAAGACATTGGCATCACTTTCATTCTTGAGGAAAACTTTTGATTGATAAGTGTTTATGATTTAGGTCAAATTTGGTAACGTGTATTTTAGGGCAGCAACTTCTATCATCTGTCTAGATTATTTCATTTTAGGATGTTGCATTGATATTTCTCTTTCCTACATCCCGGACTGTTTTGAACTTCTATAAATCCTTTTAACTGCTCTGTAACTTTCAAGCCTAAATAACAGTTGCTGAACTCGAACTATTTCACTTCTTCTTCCTTAGGGCTCAGTCCTATTCCCCTTGCTCTGCAGACTTGTCTATATCCTTGAAGGATTTCAATAATAGTCCAGAAAGGCAAACCTTTTTCCATGGTCAGTTTATTTGAGCAAAGTGATTTTGAATTCTTGCCTGGCATTTTTAGAGTTTCTCTCTTTAGGGGAAAAAACCACCACAAACACAAAAAAACAGGTACTGGGGGAGCTTCGTTTATTAGAACTTGTGAATTTATAGGGGAAACTGGAGCCTAATAAAAAGAAGCATCAGGACAGGATGACCTGACATTTCTGAGGGAAAGCAGGATAGGTTACCAAATCAGGAGAAAGGAGCTAGGTATAGAATTAAATATAGAATCTAAGTCATAAAGAATTTCAATTTTTTAAAATCTCAGTTTCTCTCTTACTTGTTTACATTATCTTTCTCTCTCTCTCTCAGAAGAAATATTTATTGTTTTCATTTTATAGCTGTATGTGAATGTCATTAAAATGTGTGAGTAGTTAGAGATTTCCAAGGGTAATTAATATAGATTACTCCTACAAGCTTCTGAGCCCTACACTTTCTTTCAAAGGATAGTTTCCAGTTATCTGAAATGGAATAGGTATCACTTAAATACATCAAATAGAAGCAAAATTTTGGATTTTAATCACTATAACCAGAGCTAACAAATCAATGTTTTCGTTATGTACAGAAAAAAGTGAATGCATATACAGAAGGTACTTTTTCTAGGTTCCTCAAACTGAGGAAAATTCCAATTCTTTGGCTCTCTTCTTTGTGGATGAATTGGAAGAATGCTACCATATTTTAGAGCCAACATCTTTGCTCGTCTCTTTCTCTTCTTTGTAGATATAGCTCCTGTTGAAGTAACAAGAGTCTCTTCAAGGCAAAGTTGACTTTCTCACATGTTTGCGCATTTGGGGAGAATAGGAATTTTATACTGTGTTGATTTCTTTTTCAGTGCACCTTGGATTGTAATTCTTTGAGGCTAAGAAGAAAAGGGTTTTCAACAAATTGAGTATCTCTTAGAAACATGTGTGAGTGGTCAGTGATAAATACTATGTGCAGTTCTTGACATTCACAGTAAATCTGCCTGCTGATCTGGTACTCATGCAAAAGACATTTGAATATGTTGTGATTCTCTGTGTACTTTACACAACATTCAGCTGCAGCTTGGAAACTTCTAAAATGCCCCTTTTAAGATATAATATTGTTTCACATTAGCAGGGAAACTAGTGGTCTTACAGCTTTATGGAAGGAGTATATAATAGAATGCTTGAGAAGTCAATTTAGCACTATATATTAAAATCCTTAAAAACATACACATTTTGATTTAGCAATTTCACATGTAGGAATTTATCCTAAATAAGCAATTAAGGATGTAAATCATATGTAGCTCTGGCAAGAATGTTTGTAACAGCGTTGTTTATTATAGTGAAATATTAGAACAACTTAAATCTTCAATAATAGGGGAATATTTAAAGTACAGAATACAACAAAATATTGGTCAACATTTTAAAATGATTTATAAGCTGGATATTTGTTCATATATACATATATTCATAATATATTAACTAAAAACTATAATTAGAGGAAGCAGAGCAAAATGTCTGAATAAAGGCCGCTAGAAATAGTTCCCCACCCTACAGGAACACAAAAATTGAACAACTATCCACACATAAAAGCACCTTCATAAGAGCCAAAAATCCGGTGAACAATTACAATATCTGGTTTTAACATTTTAAGGAAAGGCACTGAAGAGGATTGAAAAGACAGTCTTGAATCACTGACACCACCCCTTCCCCATCCCCCAGCAGCAGCTGTGTGGCACAGTGGAAGAGTCTGTGTGCTTAGGGGAGGAAGAGCACAGTGACTGTGGACTTTGTATTGGAACTCAGTACTGCCTTGTCACAGCACAATGCAACTTGGGACAAAACTCAGCCAGTGCTCACAGAGGAAGCATTTAGACCAGACCTAGCCAGAGGCAAATTGTCCATCCCAGCAGTTGGAATCTGAGTTCTGGCAAGTCCCTCCACCATAACCTAAAATGCTCTGGGGTCCTACGTAAACTTGAAAGGCAGCCTAGGTCACAAAGACTGCAATTCCTGGGCAGATCCCAGTGGACTTGGGGTGCACACAACCTAATGAGATACCAGCCAGGGTGGCCAAAAGAGTCTTTGAGTTGCACCTCCCCCAACCCCAGGCAGTGCAGCCCACAGCTCTGAGAGACTCCTTTCCTCTGCTTGAGGAGGGAAGAAGGAAGAATAAGGAGGACGTTGTCTCGTAACTTGGATACCAGCTCAGCTACAGTAGGTTAGGACATGGGGCAGAATTGTGAGACCACCATTCTAGACCCTAGCTTCTGGATGACTTTTCTAAACACACCCTGGGCCAGAAGGGAACTTGCAGCCTTGAAGGGAAGAACTCAGTCCTGGCAGAATTCATCATCTGCTGACTAAAAAGCCCTTGGGTCTTGAATAATCAGCCGTGGTACCCAGGAAGTACTTGCTGGAAGGCTTGGGTGAGATTCAGAGCAGTGCTGGCTTTAGGTGTGACCCAGCATATTCCCAGCTGTGATAGCTATAGAGAGATATGCCTTCTTCAAGATAGAAGAAACAAATAACATACAAAGGAGTTCCAACAGGTCTAGCAGCAGACTTTTCACTGAAAACTATACAGGCCAGGAGAAAGTGGCATGATATATTTATAGTGCTGAAGAAAAAAAAATTATCCTATCTAGCAAAAATATTCTTCAGACTATGATGGAGAAATAAAGACATTATTAGAGAAACAAAAGTTGAGTTATTTCAACACTAGACCTGTTCTACAAGAAATACTAAAGAGAGTTCTTCAATCTGAAAGGGATATTAATGAGCAATAAGAAATATCATCTGAAGGTACAAAACTCAGTGTTAATAGTAAGTAACACAGAAAAACACAAAATATTATGACACTGTAATTATTGTTGTAAAACTGCACATATCTGAGGAGAAAGACTAAAAGATAAACCTATCAAAAATAATAACTACAGCAACTTTCCAAGAGATAGACAGCATAATAAGATATAAAACAAACGAAGTTTAAAAATGGGGGGATAAAGTTAAAGTGTAGAATTTTTATTAATTTTCTCTTTGCTTGTTGGTTTATGCAATCAGTGTTAAGTTGTTAGCAGTTTAAAATAATGAATTATAAGAAATGACTTGCAATCTTATGGTAACCTCAAATCACAAAAACATATAGTAGATACACAAAAAATAAAAAGCAACAAATTAAAACATACCATGTGAGACAATCACCTTCACAAAAAGGAATAAAGGAAAGAAAGAAGACCACAAAACAAACAGAAAGCAAATAACAAAATGGCAGGAGGAAGTTCTTACTTATCAATAATAACAATGAATGTAAATAGACTTGACTCTACAAGTGTTAGACATAGAGTGTCTGAATGAATTTTTTAAAAAGCAACCTACAAGAAACACACTTCACCTATAAAGACACACAAAGACTAAAATAAAGAGATAAAATATTATATGCAAATAGAAACAAAAAAGAGTGACAATAGCTATATTTATATCAGGTAAAATAGATTTCAAGACAAAAACTATAAACAAGAGACAAAGAATGTTATATGATGATAAAGTGGTCAAACCCATTATCATCATATAATAAGAAGATATAACAAAAGTAAATACATATGCACCTAGCATGGGAACACCCAGATATATCAAGCAAATATATCAGCGTTCAGAAGAGATAGACCTCAAAATAATAAGGACTAGAGACTTCAACACCCCACTTTTAGCATTGAACAGATCATCCAGACAGAAAATTAACGAAGAAACATGGGAATTAATCTGCACTATAGAGCAAATAGACCCAGTAGATATTTATAGACTATTTCATCCAGTGCTGCTGAATACACCTTCTTCTCAGCACATGGGTTATTCTCAAAAATAGGCCTTATGTTAGGCCACAAAACAAGTTTTAAAACATTCAAAAAATTGAAATCACATCAGGTATCTTCTTTGACCACAATAGAAAATTACAAATCCATAACAAGAGGAAAATTGGACTGTATGCTTCTGAACAACCACTGAGTCAAAGAATAAATTAATCAGGATTTTTTTCAGAGATGAAGCAAATTAAAATACAAATACAATATATGAAAACCTATGAGATGCAGCAAAATCAGTACTAAGAGGAAACTTTATAGTAATAAGCCCCTACATCAAAACTAGAAAATTTTACATAAACAACCTAAAGATGCATAATAAAGAACTGCAAAAGCAAAAGCAAACCAAACCCAAAATTAGTAGAAAAAAGAAATAATAAAGTTCAGAGCAGAAATAAATGAATTGAAAACTGCAAAAAAGCAATGAAACAAAATTGGTATTTTAAAAGATAAATAAGATTGACAGACATTTGGCCAGACTAAGAAGAAAAGAGAGAAGACCAAAAAAAATAAAATGAGATATGACAAAGGAGATTTTATAATTGATACTTTGGTAAGGATTATTAGAGGCTGATATGAACAACCATATGCCAATAAATTGGAAAACTTAGAATAAATGGATCAATTGTTAGACATATACAATCTACCAAGATTAAAACATGAAGGAAATTCCAAACCTGAACAGACCAAAAACAAGTAATGACATGAAAGCTGCAATAAAAAGTCTCTCAACAACAAAGAGCCTGGGACTGGATTGCTTCATTTGTGAATTCTACAAAACATTTAAACAAGAACTAATACCAGTTCCGCTCAGACAATTTTAAAAAATGAAGGGGGTGGTAAACTTCTAAACTGATTCTACAAGGCCAGTATTACTTGACACCAAAACCACACAAAGATACATGAAAGGAAAGAAAAAAAGAGAGGGGGTGTGGGAGGGAGGGAGGAAGGAAAAGAGAAAAAGAAATAAAGGAAAAGAAAGAGAGAAGAAAATTACAGGTCAGTATCCCTGATGAACAATGATGCAAAAATCCTCAACAAAATACAAGCAAACCAAATTCCACAACTTAATAAAAGGGCCATTAATTATGACCAACTGGAATTACCCCATAATGCAAGGATGGTTCAATATACACAAATCAGTCAGTGTGATACATCGTATCGATAGAATGAAAGAATAAAATTCATTTGAAAAGTGAAATAAAAAGATTTTAATTGATGCAGAAAAAGCATTTGATAAAATTCAACATCCCTTCATGAAAAAATCTTTAAAAAATGGGTAAAGAAGGAACATAAGTCAACACAATAAAAGTCATATATGACAGAGACCCACAGCTAGTATCATGCTGAATGGGGAAAACTGAAAGCCTTTTCTCTAAGATCTGGAACACAACAAGAATGCCCACTTTCACCAGCATTATTCAGTGTAGTACTGGAAGCCCTAGCTAGAGCAGTTAGAGAGGAGAGAGAAATAAAAGGCATCCAACTGGAAAGGGGGGAGTCCAATTATTCTTGTTTGCAGATTATATGACCTTATATTGGGAAATGATAAAGACTCCACAAGAAATCTATTAGAACTGATAAGTAGATTCAATAAAATTATAAGATACAAACTCAACATACAAAACTCAGGAACATTTCTATATGGTATCAATAAGAAATCTGAAAAAGATATCAAGACAATATTGTCATTTACAATAACTACAAATAAAATAAAATATCTCAGAATAAACTTAACCAAAGATGTGAAAGATCTCCAAAAGAAATACTGTAAAACGTTAATCAAAAAATTAAAGGGGAAACACACACAAAAAGGAAAGATTCCATGTTCATGGATTAGAAGAGTCAATATTGTTAAAATGTTCACACTACCCAAAACAATCTACAGATTCAATGCAATCCCTAAGAACATTCTACACAGAAATAGAAAAAACAAGTTTGTGTGGAACTGCAAAAGACCAAGAATAATCCAAGCTATCTTAATCAAAAAGAACAAAACTGGAGAAATCATATTACCCGACTTCAAATTATACTGTAGAGGTATAGTAACAAAAACAGCATGGTAGTGACATAAAAACAGACACATATACCAATGGAACGGGATAGAGAACCTAGAAATAAAACCATACATCTACAGCAAACTCTTTTGGACAAAGTTGCCAAGAGCATATTTGCCAAGAGCAAAAGACAGTGGTGCAGATTTGCAAGTGATAATATTTATTAAGTCTGTGCCCAGGCTCAGATTCCATTCATGGACTGATTGCAATAATTCAATGATCCCTCTAGGTGTCTGAGGTTCTGAGTTTTGAATGGCTAATTTATTTTAGAACTTTCTGCATGTTCTTATTTCAAATACTCTGGTTTAATTTATTCGTACAGGTGTTTTATATACACATTGATTTCTAGCATTGTTTCCTGTTTTTATGCAGGTGAGCAGGACTTTTAGATAAAAGCCTTTTTAACTGGGGTTACATGATTTCTCATTGCAGTTTTGATTTGCATTTCTCTGGTGATCAATGATGTCAAGCACCTTTGCTGTGCCTGAAACAAAGCTGTCTCTTCTTCGAACTCTTAAGTTTTCAGAACCCAGGTCCTTCTTTTCTTCTGGACATGGCTCTTGAATTCTGAAGAATCCTTCAAAGCTCAGTCCAACCTCCACTTTCTCCGTAAAGCCTTCCCTAATCAAACA
This sequence comes from Rhinopithecus bieti, assembly GCF_001698545.2. Taxonomy (NCBI): domain Eukaryota; kingdom Metazoa; phylum Chordata; class Mammalia; order Primates; family Cercopithecidae; genus Rhinopithecus; species Rhinopithecus bieti. The sequence goes on along the minus strand of NW_016803658.1, from coordinate 897,949 downwards.
TTCCCCAAATATATCTTATTAGACATTAAGCTCCCTAAGTACAAGGGCTTAGCTACAAGGTTCTTTTCATTTCCAACCCCTGCATCTGTCACATTTTCTCATATACACTAATCGTTCAATAATCATTTTCTGAATTATTTGACAGTGACAATAGCTATAGAAAATCTGAGTCATCAATTTAAAGCAACACCTTTAAGAGGAATCTAATGAATTACAACATTAATAGTATTCAAATGTACTTGCTATTTTTAAAATAACAATGTAATTTTGAGAAGTGCTTTAATACAAACAACAACTACAACAACAACAAAACTCTCAAGATGCCCTAGGAACTGAAATATTCTGTATTTTTGACCTTAATAAAATGGTTACTTAGAATTTTTTATACTGCAAATACCCTGTTTCTGTAAGTATTATGTATGGTGTTTTAAAAAATCTAGGAAAGGAATCTATCAATGTTTAATAGAACTACATGCTGTTGTTACTTGGAGAAATTCCAGTGATTGATTTCACAACCTTCATTCCAAAATTCTTTTTATTTCTTACAGCTTCCAGGCTAAAATTAGTCATGTCTGAGACCTACTTTAGCATTCATCCACCAAAAATGAAAGTTTAAAAGAAATGAAGATGGGAGGTGGGGTAAAATCCCACGTGCTTAATTGTAAAGATCTGAAAAATAAGTCCCAATACCACTCTTATTTCCTTTTTTAAGTAACAGAAGCATAATCACATTTAATTAAAATAATCTTTTTTGTTTCTTTCGAATCCTTTCATTGTCTATTTTTCTATCTCACACTTATTCTGTCATTTTAAATTTTGTGTTCTTGCCACTAATGTGCAGTTTCCTTATCCACCAATGTCATCTACCCGTTTCCTTCAGCAGAGTACAGTCCAATCCCAGTCTCTTACTAATAACACCATCTGAACAACCTATTATGAGATTCTTAATTTGGCAGACTTGCTGCATTATTTATGCAGAACTGATAAGGCACAAAACACATGGTTGAGTTTCCTGAGGAATTTCACTGTTTAACACCTCCACAAGGCTGAATCTATTTAAACACAACTCGCACAAAGCTTTCTTTGTTTCATTATGTTTTGAAACATGGCACAAATAAGTGGAAAGCAGACAATATATTTGTATCTTTTAAACATTCAGTATATCCAATAGGTTCAAGTAACATAATGAGGTGCTTATGAGCTCATGTCAAATTTTTTTGTTGTCTTTCTTACCCAGAAATAAGAATTGAAACAATAACCCATCCTACATTTCCCTCTAATTTATTTGTTCCTTATAGATTGTCCAGGAATGTTTGAATTCTAATCACAGAATCTTTCTTTATAAATCATGATACTCACTTCTACTCCATTTGTTTGAAATCAAAGATTTGGTTTTTAGGATAAGTAGATCATGATTTCATATTATTTCCAGAATAATGGTCTCTCTAGGGTTTGTTAAATCCTGTGAAATAATGGCAAATAAAACTTTTGTTCTCCTTTTTGAGTGTGTAAATTTTAACATTGTACCATATAGTATCAAAAATATACTTTTTTCTTAGTGTAGTAATCATTTGCCACTTCTATACATTAATGTAATTTTTAACTACTATTAAAATTGATCATTCTGTTGGGTAAGCTACAACCTCATATAAATGTATTACACTAGTATATGCTAATTCATTTTAGACAATTTTGCTTAAGACATATTTAATTATGAATTTTCCTATGTTAAATTGCTGTAATTACAAGCTACGTTTTAGTGATGTTTAAGTTTCCTTCCAGCTGAATGTTAAACATCTTTTAAAATTTATTTTAGACCATGAGGATATAATTCATGACACTTGTGATGTCATTAAGACACTGGGAAAATCTGATATTCAATAGGAGATTGCTCCTTACTTTTTTAGGTGGGGCTGAGAATGTCACAAATAGCCTAAGCTAAAGTAGCAATGTTTGAGAGTAGTGTTTTGGTTGCGACAGGGCAGTGTCATGGTAAAGGAAAGCTGAGAACTTTATCCTACCTTGGTTTGGGAGGGAAAATGAAAGAACATATATGTTGATAGTGTTATAACTATGTAGTTAATATGTAAAAGCAAGATATAGCTCAGTTCTAGTCATAATAGGCTAATATACTCAGATGACCATAGTAAAACATATGTAGAGTATTTGATTTAATTTTTAATAGAATCTTTCAAACTGGCAAAACACAAAATAATATCCATCTGTTTATCTGATTTCCAGCTTTAACAAATTTTAACATTTTGTCATGTTTGTAACTTATCTTTTTCTGTCAAAATACAATTTTATAGTGACATCTAGATTCTAACCCTTTCACTCCAAAGATAATCATTATCCTGGAGTTGCAGTGTGTCATCCCCATATATTTGTAAATATTTCTTCTATTGATGGGTGTATCCATAAGGACTATATACTATTGCAGTGTGTTTTAAACGTGTTTGTATATCTGTGTGTTATGTATATATTATTATGTATTTATCTTTTTGGTAATCAATTTTTTTCACTCAACATTATGATTTTTTTATTTTCAAATGGTTATTTTACTAGACAGAAATGACAGTGATATAATAGTTCATGGGCCATTTCATTTACAAATGTCTGAAGTTCCCAATCAATATTTAAAACTTTAAATTTTTTAGAGTGATTTTTATTCCTTTGGGGATATACCCAGTAATGGGATTGCTGGGTCAAATGGTATTCCTGGTTCCAGATCCTTGAGCAAGTGCCACATTGTCTTCCACAATGGTTGAACTAGTTTATATCCCCACCAACAATGTAAAAGCATTCCTATTTCTCCATAGAAACACCAGCATCTGTTGTTTCTTGACTTTTTAATAACAGCCATTCTGACTGATGTGAGATGGTATCTCATTGTGGTTTTGATTTGCATTTCTCTAATGATCAGTGATGTTGAGCTCTTATTCATATGTTTGTTAGCTTCATAAATGTCTTCTTTTGATAAGTGTCTATTCATATCCTTTGCCCACTTTTTAATGGGGTCGTTTGTTTTCTTATTGTAAATTTGTTTAAGCTCCTTGTAAATTCTGGATATTAGACCTTTGTCAGATGGGTAGATTGCAAAAATTTTCTCCCATTCTGTAGGTTGACTGTTTGCTCTGATGATAGTTTATTTTGCTGTGCAGAGGCTTTTTAGTTTAATTAGATGCTGCTTATCAATTTTAGCTTTTGTTGCAATTGCTTTTCGAGATTTCATCATTTTTTGTCCATGCCTATGTCTTAAATGGTATTGCCTAGGTTTTCTTCTAGGATTTGCACAGTTTTGAGTTTTACAGTTAAGTCTTTAATCCATCTTGAGTTAATTTTTGAAAAGGTGTAAGGAAGGGGTCCAGTTTCAGTTTTCTGCGTATGGCTAGACAGTTTTCCCAGCACCGTTTATTAAATAGGGAATCCTTTTCCCATTGCTTGTTTTTGTCAGGTTTGTTGAAGATCAGATGGTTGTAGATGTGTGGTCTTATTTCTGAGGTCTCTATTCTGTTCCATTGGTCTATATGTCTGTTTTGGTACCGGTACCATGCTGTTTTGGTTACTGTGGCCTTGTAGTAGAGTTTTAAGTCGGGTAGTGTGATACCTCCAGCTTTGTTCTTTTTGTTTAGAATTGTCTTGGCTATGCTGGCTCTTTTGGTTCCATATGAATTTTAAAGTAGTTTTTCCTAATTCTGTGAAGAATGTTAATGGTAGTTTGATGAGAATAGCATTGAATCCTTAAGTTACTTTGGGTAGTATGGCCACTTTCACAATATTGATTCTTCCTATTCATGAGCATGGAATGTTTTTCTATTTGTTTCTGTCCTCTCTTATTACCTTGAGCAGTGGCTTGAGGTCCTTCACATCCCTTGTTAGCTGTATTCCTCGGTGTTTTATTCTCTTTATAGCAATTGTGAATGGCAGTTCATTCACGATTTGGCTCTCTGCTTGTCCATTGGTGTATTAAAATGCTTGTGATTTTTGCACATTGATTTTGCATCTCAAGACTTTGCTGAAGTTGCTTTTCAGCTTAAGAAACTTTGTGGCTGAGAACATGGGGTTTTCTAAATATAGGATTATGTCATCTGCAAACAGAGACAATTTGATATCCTCTCTTCCTATTTGAATACCCTTTATTTATTTCTCTTACCTGATTGCCCTGACCAGAACTTCCAATACTATGTTGAATAGGAGTAGTGAGAGAGGACATCTTTGTCTTTTGCTGGTTTTCAAAGGGAATGCTTCCAGCTTTTTCCCATTCAGTATTATATTGGCTGTAGGTTTTTCATAAATAGCTTTTATTATTTTGAGATATGTTTCATCAATACCTAGTTTATTGACAGTTTTTGACATGAAGGAATGTTGAATTTTACTGAAGGCCTTTTCTGCATCTATTGAGATAATCACATGGTTTTTGTCATTGATTCTGTTTATGTGATGAATTACGTTTATTGATTTGCATATGTTGAACCAGCCTTGAATCCTAGGGATGAAACCAACTTTATTGTGGTGGATAAACTTTTTGATGTGCTGCTACATTTGGGTTGCCACTATTTTATTGAGGATTTTTGCATTGATGTTCATCAGAGGTATTGGCCTGAAGTTTTCTTTTCTTGTTATATCTCTGCACCGTTTTGGTACCAGGGTGATGCTGGTCTCGTAAAATGAATTAGGGTAGAGTCCTTCCATTTCAATTGTTTGGAATAGTTTCTGTGAATGATGGTACCAGTTTCTCTTTGTATCTCTGGTAGATTTCTGCTGTGAATCTGTCCGGTCCTGGGCTTTTTTTGGTTGGCAGGCTGTTTATCACTTTATTCAGAACTTGTTATTCAGAGATTATACTTCTTCCTGGTTTAGTCTTGGGAGAGTGTATGTGTCCAGGAATTTATCCATTTCTTCTAGAGTTTCTAGTTTATTAGTGTAGGGGTGTTTATAATATTCTCTGAGTGTAGTTTGTATTTCTGTGGGGTCAGTGGTGACATCCCTTTTATCATTTCTTATTGCGTCTATCTGATTCTTCTCTCTTTTCTTTTTTATTAGTCTAGCTACTTGTGTATCTATTTTATTAATTTTTTCAAAAAACCACCTCCTGGATTCATTGATTTTTTGAAGGGTTTTGTGTGTGTGTGTGTGTGTGTGCGTGTGTGTGTGTATCTTCAGTTCCATTCTGATCTTAGTTATTGCTTGTCTTCTGCTCGCTTTTTTATTTATTTGCTGTCGCTTCTCTAGTTCTTTTAATTGTGATGTCATTGTGTCAATCTGAGATATTTCTAGCTTTCTAATGTAAGCATTTAGTGCTTTAAATTTCCTTCTTAACACTGCTTTAGCTCCATCCCAGAGATTCTTGTGTTGTCTCCTTGTTCTCACTGGTTTCAAAGAACTTCTTGGTTTCTGCCTTAATTTCATTATTTTCCCAGTAGTCATTCGGGAGCAGGTTGTTTTATTTCCATGTTGTTATGTGGTTTTGAGTGAGTTTCATAATGCTGAGTTCTAATTTGATTGCACTGTGATCTGAGTGACTATTTGTTATGACTTCAGTTCCTTTGCATTTACTGAGGAGTGTGTGACTTCCAATTATGTGGTCAATTTCAGAATAAGCACCACATGGCACTGAGAGGAATGTATATTCTATGTTTTCAGGTGAGGTATTCTGTAGGTATCTATCAAGTCCACTTGATCCAGAGCTGAATTCAAGTTCTGAATAATCCTTGTTAATTTTCTATGTCATTGATCTAATATTAACAGTAGGGTGTTAAAGTCTCCCACTATTATTGTGTGGGAGTCTATGTCCCTGTGTAGGTTTCTATGTACTTGTTTTATGAACATGGGTCCTCCTGTATTTGGTGCATATATATTTAGGACAGTTAGTACTTCTTGTTGAATTGATCCCTTTACCATTATGTAACACCCTTCTTTATCCTTTTTGATGTTTGTTGGTTTAAAGTCTGTTTTGTCAGAGAATAGGATTGCAACCCCCACTTTTTTCTGCTTATCATTTGCTTGGTACATTTTCCTTCATCTTTTTATTTTGAGCCTGTATATGTCTCTGCATGTGTGATGAGCCTCTTGAATATAGCACACGGATGAGTCTTGATGCTTTATCCAATTTGCTAGTCTGTGTATTTTAATTGAGGCATTTGGCACATTTACATTTAAGGTTAGTATATTTATATGTGAATTTGATCCTGTCATTATGATGCAACTGGTTATTTTGCACACTAGTTCATGCCTTTTCTTCATAGTGTCATTGGTCTTCATATTTTCATGTGTTTTGCTGTGGCTGGTACCAGTTTTTCCTTTCCCTATTTAGTGCTTCCTTTAGGAGCTCTTGCAAGGCAGGCCTGATGGTGATGAATTCCCTCCGCATTTGCTTGTCTGAAAAGGATTTTATTTCTTCTTCATTTGTGAAGCTTAATTTGGCCAGATATGAAATTCTGGGTTGAAAATTCTTTTGTTTAAGAATGCTGAATATTGGCTTCCACTTTCTTCTGACTTGAAACGTTTCTGCTGAGAGATCCACTCTTAGTCCCATGGACTTGCCTTTGTTGGTGACCTGGCCTTTTTCTCCAGCTGAGCTTAACATTTTTTCCTTCATTTCAACCTTAGAGAATCTGATAATTATATGTCTTAGAGTTGATCTTCTCATGGAGTATTTTAGGGTGTCCTCTGTATTTCCTGAATTTGAATGTTGGCTTCTTTTGCTAGTTTGGGGAAGTTCTCCTAGATAATATCCTGAAGTGTGTTTTCCAATTTGTTTCCATTCCCCCTTATCTCTTCCAGGTACTCCAATCAGTCACAGGTTTGGTCTTTTGACATAGTCCCATATTTCTTGGGGGTTTTGTTTGTTCCTTCTCATTCTTTCTTCTCCAAACTTGTCTGCCTGCCTTATTTCAGCAAGATAGTCTTCCATCTCTGATATCCTTTCTTTCACTAGATTGATTTGGCTATTGCTACTTGTGTATGCTTCACAAAGTTCTTGTGCCTCATTTTTCAGCTCCATCAGGTCGTTTGTGTTTCTCTCTAAACTGGTTATTCTAGTTAGCAGCTCCTCTAACCTTTTATTAAGGTTCTTAGCTTCTTTGCATTGCATTAGAACATGCTTCTTTACCTCAGCAACGTTTGTTTCTACCCACTTTCTGAAGCCTACTTCTGTCAATTCATCCATCTCATCCTCTATCCAGTTCTGCACCCTTGCTAGAGAGGCATTGTGATCATTTGGAGAAGAAGCACTTTGGCCTTTTGGATTTTCAGCATTTTTTCATTGATTCTTTCTCGTCTTCATGAGTTTTGTCTAGTTTCAGTCTTTGAGGCTGCTGACCCTTGGATGAGGTCTTTGTGGGGATTTTTTGTTGTTGTTGTTGATGATGCTGTTGTTCTTGCTTTCTGTTTGTTTTTCTTTCAATAATCAGGTCCCTCTTCTGTAGGGCTGCTGCAGTTTGCTGGGAGTTCACTTCAGGCCCTTTTCATCTGGTTCACTCCTGTGCCTAGAAATGTCACTCAAAGAGGCTAGAGAACAGCAAAGACGGGTGCCTGCTCCTTCCTCTGGGATTTCTGACCTTGAGGGGCACCAGCCTATACCAGTAGAAACATTTCTGTATAGGATATCTGACAGTCCCTGTTGTTGGGGGGTCTCACCCCTTTGGATGGCACAGGAAGCAGGACCCATTCAACAAGGCACTTTGGCTGTCCCTTGGTGGAGGGGGTGTGCTGCGCCGGGGGGAAACCCACTCACCTGGGCTGCCCAGATTCCTCAGAGCTAGAAGGAGGAAAGACTAAGCCTGCTCATCCATGGAGACTATGGCCACCCCTTCCGCTAGGGGCTCAGACCCAGGAAGACCAGAATTCTGCCCCTGAGCCCCCTGGCTGGAGTTGAAATTTTTGCAGGGAGGTCCTGCAGCTAGAGTGTTGGCTGCCTCCACTCCCATAAGGACCTCAGATGGCTTAGACCACAGGTAACTGCCACAGTAGTGATTGCCGCCCTTCTCCCTGGGAACTCGGTAGGCTTAGGCTGATTCTAGCCCAGTGGCTGTTGAGAATCTGCATGGCTCCATGGTTGCGAGTCAAGACCTCGGTGGTGTGGGTGTCTGTGTGGGGTCTTCCAATCCGTGGGTTGTACAGTTCCTTGGAAAAATCACGGTTTCCCAGACTGGTTAACATTCTCACTCGCTACCTCCCTTGGCTGGGAGTAGGGGCTCTCCTGCCCCATGTGGCTCTCAGGTGGGCCACCGCACCACACTGCACTCCTTTCCTTTCTGTGGGTCATGCCAGCTGCCTAGTTAGTCCTAACAACAGAACCTAGATACCTTGGTTGCCAGTGCAGAATTTGCACACTGTTTTGGATCTTTTTGATGGGAGCCTTCCATCACCACTGCTTCTAACATTATGTTTTTGAAATTTTTGAAATCCATACTGACATATTTTTAACTACCATGTAGTATTCCAAGGTGTGAATAACTCTAGTGTAACCATTCCCTTACTCGTGGGTTGTATTTATTTTATTTTTTATTTTTATTTTTTGGTACTTCTCTGAACAGCTTTGCTCAAGTCTGGTTTAGAAAAATTCAGAATATCAGGGATAGGGGATTTCACTTAAAGAGACTGTGCTATCTACAGGAAAATCATAACACAATTCCCTGCACACGTGTTTCTGCTTGAATCTCCTATTTTAATTTCATTCCTTGTGTATCTTAGTTATGTTCATAATAAACTTTGTCCATTTGAGATGAGGGCTATCCATTTTTCAGTTAAGTGCTATACTGCTCCTCTAACTGCTTAGAATGATAACCATAAAAAAATGCCTCTTCTGAGATTTAATGCTTTATAGCACTGCAGGAAGGTATTTCCTACTAAGATAAATCCACTACTTTAGGTATGCTGTATTTTTATGTATTTATCCTCTATTTGGCTTACTTTGTGACTTGTAGTGTTGGGAAGAAGGAAGCATTTTTTCTATTTTGTTGTGATTTTCAATATATTGCACCAGTACAATTTGTGCCCATTAAGGTCTGTGAAAAAGCAAAGAAGTTACATAATTTACTTGAAAGAGAGAAAGCTATTTCTTAGTGAAGCTCATTTAAAGGATATGGAAAAGCAGGTTAACTTGAGGTGATTTTATACCATTTGATTATGGTTGACATCACTAATAAAAACAAGAATTAAGCTAACTGAACAATTTTTCATTGGATAAATTTAAAATACATTCAATCCAACTACATTCTCATACATTAGAGCATTACAAATGCATTCCATCTGACCATCACCCTGGCTAGCTGGTAATGGTATGAGAATGGATGTCTCTGATTTGCAGAAAGGACAGCTCTGTACCCAGTTACCTAAGCCCCATGAAAGCATGGTCCTGGGAGAGCAGTGGACTGCCTGTTTTTTCCTGCTAGCCTCTCAATGGCCATTGTGAAAGCTGTGAATGAAGTGCAGCTGCCAAAAGTTTGGAGCGTTAGCCTTAATGAGTATTTCTCCCCAGAAATCTGGCCTCTGAGTGGATAATATGGGAAAATTTTAAAGGAAATAGTAACTGGCTCACCATTCAACTTGAAATTGAATTCCAACCACCTTTCATTTTCCTGTGAATCTTCTAGATACACTCTATCTTGTTCACTGAAATTCAGGATATATTTTTAAGAAGAGTGGGAAGAGGAGCACATTCCAGAATTTATCCTCATTATGTAAATAGTAGAAAGGCATTGATGATTGGAATCCAATCTGGAAACATAATTTTTTAAAGACAAACTTTTAATTAAAGGCAATTACTTCTGCCATATGGAAAGATATTCTTTAAGCTGTGGTGTATATAACCCAGATGGGCTAAGAAGTCCCGTGGCACAAAATAAACCCCATGAGGAAGGAAGGAGGGGGGCTGGTGAGTCCCCTGATACAGAGGCACCAATGGACATTTTCCTCTATCCTTGAGTAATTGTAACTACTGAATTAACTGTGGTTTTAGATTTTAGCAATTACAGGAAAGAAGACCCTCTTGGGGATTACATCTGTTGTTTCCTAGAGTATACCTAGGACATAAGGGATCTTTAAAAATGTTCTGTGTAAAGGTCCCTAAAGAAATTAAAAATAGAATTACCATATGACTCAACAATCCCTCTTGTGGGTATATAACCAAAGGATATAAAATCACCACCTCATCAAGATACCTGCATGCTCATGTTCATTGCAGCATTATTCATAATAGCCAAGATATGGAAGCAACCTAAGTGTCTATCAATGGATTGATGGATTAAAAAACTGCAACACGCACACACACACACACACACACACACACACACCCCAAGAGATAAATATTTTTCAGCCTTTAAAAAAGAAAGATTCTGCCATTAACCACAACATGGATGTGGAGGATGTCATGCTAAGTGAAATAAGCCAGTCACAAAATAAAAATTTTATGTGGTCTAACTTCCATGTGGAATCAAGGGAAAAAATGAGAATAAAGTAGTTACCAGGGCTGGGGAGGGAGGAGGAAATAGGAAGAGATAGGTCAAAGGATGCAAAGTGCAGATATGACAAAGTCTAAAATTCTGATAGTAGTGTAGTTAATAGTGTATCATATTTAGTATTTTTGCTAAATGAATAGATTATAGCTGCTCTTGTCATGGGGAAAAAATGAGCAACTTTGTGAGATGATGGATATGTTAGTTTCCTACACTATAGTAAACATTTGCTATATATGTATTTCAGAACCTCATGTTGTGTGCCTTAAATATACACACAATTTATTAAAATTTCTACAATGGTTTGTTGAGAACTAAAAAATAAGGTTCTGGATGTCACCCACACCCTCCAAAATGCAAACTAGTTACAAATTCATCGATCTGTTTATTAGAGCCCCAGTGTGATAAAAAATTAATTTATTTATTGTAATATTTACTGTAAAGAATACTTAGTAGGGTAAGGCCAATGACTGCCTTCACAAATGACTGACCCTGGGGCCGAACTTACCTATAAAATTATCATAGCACATCTTATAAAAGATTCTCAATACATTGGAATAAAACATGAATATGTATTTAGTTAGTAAAATATCTACAGTTTCAATCTCTTCATGTGTGGATCATATTTTACCCCTGTGTTGAGAGAACTATTACAGCTCTTAGAGTAAATATCACTCTTCCCAAGCTCAATAGGAGTCACTTGGCAGTTTCAAGCATCTTAACTACTCAGCCTCATGAGTTCTCCAAGGCTTAATGCTGGATATGCTGTTACCTCCTGACTTGACAGATGAGCTTAATTTCTCACTGTTTCCGATCATAATAGTAGGAAGCTCTGACTGTCAAAATCTGAATTCGTTGTCAGAGTTGAAGAACTCACCTCGATAGTGCTACGTAGAATTACCCTACTAAGGAATAAATGAGTGAGCACATGTAAAACACTTAAAACTGGGCTTGGCATGGACTAAATGTTAGCTGTTCTTAGAATTAATTTGATATCCTGAATGATTTCCAAAACAATGAGTCAAACCAATGAGGTATATTTTGAAAAGGAATGTAGTAAAAATATTCTCCACCCTGATCCTGCTGCCTCTGAGTGGGTAGAATAACTTCACAATCCCAGACAACCAATCACTTGGAAATGCTTTTCTTCTCAGAGCTATAAATGTATATTTGGACTACTCTGAAAATTAAAGTGATACAAATGTATTTGTTCATTCTCACAATGGCTGGTGAAATGTGAGTAGTAAGTAAAGGTGTTTTTCAGTTTTGGAAGTGGCAGGATAATGGAGTTTCTAGCCCAGTAGTTTTATTTCAGAGAGCCTGTACAATTTGCACATGTAAAAATAGTCCTTCTGCTATATCCCAGACGAGCTTGATTTCAGCAGTACCAGCAGCTCCATAGAAGTGCACAGAGAGAAACTGTTCTAAGAAATGTACTCTCTGAAAATGTCACAACATTCTACTGCAGCATGGTCATTTGCTGACTATTTTTCACATTGTGTCTGGCCTTCTTAATACCAGGACTCTCTTTAAAATGCCAAAGATACCCCTCCAAAAATACACATGAATCAGTCATTTGCATTTCCTCATAAAACTCTTTTGCCTTTTCAAAGAGCACAGGGTTGAAGACAAGGATGCCTTTCTGTCTTTTCACTGAGAACCACTCACTCAGAACACCATATAGTTTCCCTTATTTATTTATGTGAGTGCATCATGGGGCACTGCTCCATCCATGCTTGGAAAGACTGGAAATTCATTACATGTTTAAATATCACCCGTTCTGCTTCCTGATATTTTATATCAGGGAAGAACATTGTGATTATCTGCTAAAACTTTCCCATGACCAGCCCTATCCAGTTGCATACATGTCCATTTTCTCTTTAGCTGATCATTGGCTTTCCACACTTCTATTAGTTGACTTCCACTTAGAGTGATTTTCTTTTTTTCCTCATCTCCATTTTAGTCATCACCATCATGATTTCTCTTATAGCCTATCTGGCTCTCTCATCTTTAATCCTTACATTCTTCCTTCTTCTTCTAAATGACTTATTTCTTGCCTTTTTTTATCTTTTGTCGCTTATTTCATGAAAAATAGCTCCATCACAAAGGGCTGTCATTTTGTGGACATGAAGAAGAGGAGCTCCTCCTCTGTGTTCTGTGTGAGGAGCACAAAGCATTGGGTGCGAATCTTCCTGGCTAGATTTTCTCTTTGTAAACATTCGAGGCACTTTGCGGCCATTGCTTCCAGAACAGAGCATTCCTGGATGCTTGTATGTTGCCGAGGATTGGTGTCTGGACCTCTTCCACTGAGAGTAGAGGTCGCACTGAGGCTAGGGCTTGCAGCGTTTGGTGAGGGACTAGGCAGGAGGCATACTCAAATCAGGCGGTTGAGGTTTCCATGGCTCAGACAGAGACTTGGAGACTGACAATGCACTGAAATTAAGAATGTGAACAGGCCAAGTGCGGTGGCTTATGCCTGTAATCCTAGCACTTTGGGAGGCCGAGGCGGACAGATCACCTGAGGTCAGGAGTTCAAGACGAGCCTGGGCAAATGGTGAAACCCTGTCTCTACTAAAAATATTTTTAAAAAGCTGGGCGCGGTGGCACACGCCTGTAGTCCCAGCTACTCGGGAGACTGAGGCATGAGAATCGCTTGAACCCAGGAGGCGGAGGTTGTGGTGAGCCGAAATTATGCCACTGCACTCCAGCCTGGGCAACAGAGAGAGACTCTGTCTCAAAAATAAATAAATAAATAAATAGATAAATAAATAAATAAGAATGTGAACAGAAAACATGAGAATTAGGCCAGAGTAAATAGGAGTAGAGACCATTCTTGGTCTATGGGCTTCCTTGGGCCCCACCAGGCAGTGGAATCAAGGCAAGTATCCTATAGCTTAGGAGCCTGCCCCAGCCACTATCAAGAAAGGATGCCAATTTGCCAGTTATTCAATACCTACAATGAATCTTGCTTCCGATGGGCAGGGTCATGGGATTGGCCTTGTGTAGGGATGGGTAGCTGGCAGATAATCTACCTGTAGTAGGACTGACACTCTTGCCTGTGACATCTTCTGTATATAAGATCCTAGACCATAAGTCACTCACAATAAGATTTTGAATTGTCAGCAGAGTGAAGTTCAGCATTTACCTGAGATCTGGTCCTGAAATGTAGTTTATCTGAAAGGTAGGCATAGCTCCCTCAAGAGGATTGGGAGAGATTCATAAATTTTCATTCTGTTGTTCCCTGATGTTATTCCACACATGTACATTTTTAAAGCATACTCTGTTAACAGAACAGGGAGGAGATAAAGGTGAAACTCAGAAAAGTGGATTGCAAGAATTCTGCAAAAATTTAATTATTGCCATCCACAAAAGTAAAAGGTGATTCTTGAATTTTAAAAATTAAATGGTCACTTGATTTCACATATATGTCTGTGATAGGAGACGAGACAGGAATCTGAAAATAATAATTCTAATCTGTATGTGAGTATGCATGTGTCTTTGTGTAATAATTTATAATGTGCAGACACCAAGTCTCATAGAATTCTATCTCTATGCAATAGGAGGAAGAAACTGAGACCATTTTTATTTTAACATTCATTCTTCATTATTTCCCTAGGGCATTTTTTATTTCAGATGGCTCATTCTTTTCAAAGCCCATAAGTCTCCTTAGAAAAAATGTTCACCTTGGGAAAGTAGAGACTCCACACTGAATCTTGTGCAGCTCTTTTCCTGGCCATGGAATATTTAAAATGAGCTCAGAGGAGGGATGAGTGTTTTGCATTTTATTGCCTTATGCTCTGCATTTCAAGGATAATCCAAATATCTAAAATGTGTTTGCAGTAAAGCACCCCTTCCTACTTGCAGTGTCCTTGAATACCACTGAATGTGTCATCACTCTTCTAATATCTGTAGCTGAGAATATATCTAACCACCATGAGGCTGTAAAACATAAGTGCTCCCCATAGTAATACTAAGATAAATGCAGAGTCATATTAGTAATACTGCCCTGGAGGTAGAACTTGCCACTGGAGCTTATCATGTGTTTAATGAAAGACACAATCAGACAAATTAAATGCCATATATTTTATTCATATTCATGCAACTGTTCTTTCAATCATGCCCTTCCATGAAAGGCCAAGTTGAACCACTGCTGTTTCTAGTCTACCCCACCCACCCTGCCCACCCCTCTTCTTATAAACAAGAACACAGGCAGCCCCCTGGGGAAGGGCTAAGACAAATAGAGCACAGCTGCTGCTCTGGAGAAGCGGGAAATTGACTGTTGTTGTGTCAGATCACCACTAGTCTTATTTTTCTCAGTCAACCATAAGCATCATGTGTCTCTTTAATCTAGAGGCAGCTCAGAGGCCTGGGGAGGGGGAATGCAGGGCAGACAGGGCTTGGCACACAGGCAGGCTGGCCCTATTGTCAGCAAAAGGGAGGTCTAAATTTCCAAAAAGATATTTAGCAGAGAACAAATAGAACACAAGCATCAGTAGGTTTATTTACAGAGTAGAGCTCATTAATTCTCCTCCAGCCCAGGTAATTATAGTCTAGCTTTGCCCCTTCCCTCACTTCATTCAGATTGGGAAGGTATGGGAAACAAACTGAATTCATTTGGCACCTCATTACTGAGTATGCTTTTCTCTGGGTATAGGTGTTTTGGTCTAAGTGTATCTCTCTTGAAGACAAGTGTGTAGTTAAAATTGACTTTGTGGCTCAATAGGAGTCTGTTTCTTTTCATAGGAAAATTCAGACCTTTATTGACATGACAGAAATGTTTGTTCTTAGCTCCATCACCATATTTTATGTTATGACTTCTGTTTTTGTTGTGTTAAAAATATTTTACTGTGTATTTTTTCCTAATGATTAACTTTGTTCAATAAACTGAATCCTCTCTTTTTTTAAGTACATATACTGACTCCCTATTATGAGCTAGAGGTGAATTTAAGACATGTCCATTTTAGCCCTCCTCACTCCTTGTCCTCTACTACCTAAATTTTAGTTAATTGTGCTTTTTTAGTGTTTATATTTCACAACTTTATTTCTTGTTTTTCCATTTTAAATGTCTTTGGATCCCTTGGCTATCAGAGATCAGCCTGTTTACAAAATCTGCCCTTACCTCTTCCTTCTTTACCAAAAATTATGATTATAATCATTTGTATATGGTGGGGGATGAAGACATTTACATTCTCGCCTACAATCAAAAATTTGCTATTTGTATTTCAAATCCTAAAGTTAAATGGATTTAATGATCACATCCATGCCTTTTACCATGGAAAGCTAAAGCTTGTTTTCTTCCACTTTTTAAGGAACTGAGGAAAAGTATATTAATTGCATGTTTTTAAAAGTTTGTCTTCTGATTTTATAAATGATCTATATTTTGTGGCTGGATACATAAGTCTCAGTTTACACTCATTCTTTGAAAACTTTATAGTCATTGCTTTGCTATTTTGGAAACTGTTAGCAAATTCTTTTAAGTGTCAGGATACACTTGTTCAGCAATTGACCCAGAAATTTCACCCCTAGATATTTAGCCAGGAAAGATACAAACATATGCCCATAGAAAGATTTGAGTGTGAGTGTTCATAAAAGCTATATTCACAACAGCCAAAGACTGGTGATAACTCAAATTCATATCACAAGGAAAACGGATAAATAGGTCATGGTGTTTTTATACAATAGAATATTACTTAGCAATTAAAAGAAATAAACCACTGACACACATGTCAACATGAATGAATTTTGTAGACAGCATATGGAGCAAGAGAAGGCAGATGTTAACAGTGGTCAAACATAGGTTTTGATATTTTCCTGCAGGAAGAATACTGTACTAAGCCCTAGTGTGTAACCGGCTAGAAATGTAACTTGTGAAACTCAAGCCTTTCTAGGCTTTGCCTTTGCATCGATAAAAAGGAGAAGTTTAGATGAAATTATTTTCAGCTTTCTTAAGGTTCTAAAATCCAGAGACATTAGTGGTTTATAGTTTGCAGTAACACAGCTAAGAACTTTGAAATTCACATAAAAGAACATTAATCAAGTATCCCATCCCTTAAAGTGTGTGAATTGTAATCTCTAATAACCTTCCAGTTTTAACACAATGGTTTCTGAAACATTGTGAGGAATTGCTACATACCCTAAAATGAAGAATGCAGGCCTGAGTGAATAAGATCAAGTTATATCAGATTTACTAATCTATTTCATTACTCATTTCTTATATATCATTTCCTCTTCTCTAATAATGGTCAAGTTTTCTTATACTTAATTCATCAAATATGTATTGAATGTCTATCTTAGAACTGCATGCAGGTCCATAAAGTTGTTTTATTATTGGTTAGGGAATTGACTATTATGTTTGGGTGTTTTCTTTCCTTAATGCAATAAAACAAGTTGAAAGGTTTCATTCTCTCTTTAAAATTAACTTAAAGTAACTTCTNATAGTTTGCAGTAACACAGCTAAGAACTTTGAAATTCACATAAAAGAACATTAATCAAGTATCCCATCCCTTAAAGTGTGTGAATTGTAATCTCTAATAACCTTCCAGTTTTAACACAATGGTTTCTGAAACATTGTGAGGAATTGCTACATACCCTAAAAATGAAGAATGCAGGCCTGAGTGAATAAGATCAAGTTATATCAGATTTACTAATCTATTTCATTACTCATTTCTTATATATCATTTCCTCTTCTCTAATAATGGTCAAGTTTTTCTTATACTTAATTCATCAAATATGTATTGAATGTCTATCTTAGAACTGCATGCAGGTCCATAAAGTTGTTTTATTATTGGTTAGGGAATTGACTATTATGTTTGGGTGTTTTTCTTTCCTTAATGCAATAAAACAAGTTGAAAGGTTTCATTCTCTCTTTAAAAATTAACTTAAAGTAACTTCTGATTAATATGTTTTCTACACTTGCTGAGGTTTTCTTTGCTCCAGTGAGGTCTCTGTTCATAAACAAAATTGGGACTTATGAAAGATGTAGCTCTTCAAGGAAAGAAAAGAGAATAGCAATTATCCTTAACAATTTTAATTATTTCAAGGCCTTAAAAAGTAATATTTAAAGCTCTAATTTAGATACAATTGATGGCTACTTAGGAAAGTACATTTCTTTGATTCCAATAGTATTCCCATGTAGTCTAGTTGGTCTAAAAAATCCTAGATTTTAGTGCTGCTGCCGTTCTTTAAAAAAACTTAGATATACAGTTGAATTTTGTTTTTTTTTCACTGCTAGTTAGGGAACAGCAATTCCAACATTCTGTTTGTCAGACTCTAGAAACTAAACCTCACATAAGGCAAGAAATAGAAATCACCATCCCAAATCTCAAGTTAGTCCAACAGAGAAGTTTATAAATGATTTTAACTCTGATTATTAGGGCTTTGTTTATTAACCTGTCTAGGACCTGTTTAAGGGTTATAGGATGGTCCTCTTTATTCCCAGTGAAGGCAATTGTGAGATAAAATGAGAGGATCAGAGTTCTCCATTCCTGGAGTGGACTAATTTTTCAGAGCTGATCTCCAGATCCTTTACAAAATATTCAAAAGGCTTTTGGTGGGAACCTTTTTGTCTAACAAAAGTACACTCTGTGGCATTTGGGCATCTGCTCTGTAGCTTTGGCTACAGCTAGGGATGACTTACTATACTCATGTGAAATTTCATCCGCACCTGCTGGATGTCCTGTAACAGGTGGCTGTTTCCTACGGATGGAGACCTTATCTTACACTCTGCATTTCCTATAGATCCTACCCAGTGGCTTGTATACCACAGGTAGCTATTAATTACTTGATTAACCGATATTTCCTGCTAACTACTGTGTTCCCTGTAAATATAAACTTTAATTAACCCCTTTCTTTAAGATTTTCTCAAAATAAAGAAAATATTATAAGTACCTTTCTGGGAAGTATTTAAATAAGGATATAGAACTTTGTATCTGAAATAATTAGTGTTAAGCCCTGCATGGATTGAAGAGAAAGACAGTAAAATGATTGCATGTATGTTTCTAATCCTTCATTCCTTCCCATATTCTTTCCCTTTGCCCCATGACTTGGAGATTCCTTCAGTGAGGGGTGGGGGATATATCCCCATCCCACTGAAGTCGTGGGAACAGTGTTATTATGACAATAACTGACTCATTCAGGCAAGAGCACAGAAAATAAGACCATCTTCCTGAAGTTGATGTTAACAGAAATCCTTCTCAGGTATAGTTCACAGATCAAGCAGATGAAGAGCTTTTTAGTAAGTGATAAAGGCATTTGCACACTGCCATGGTGTTAAGTATTCATTTTCATTAAAGAGCAAGTGGTTACATGACACCTTCTGAGATCTCCTAGTTGTTTAGTACATTCGAAAAC
This sequence comes from Rhinopithecus bieti, assembly GCF_001698545.2. Taxonomy (NCBI): domain Eukaryota; kingdom Metazoa; phylum Chordata; class Mammalia; order Primates; family Cercopithecidae; genus Rhinopithecus; species Rhinopithecus bieti. The sequence goes on along the minus strand of NW_016803658.1, from coordinate 879,143 downwards.
ATTGAAAAAGCATCTGTGCTCGTGTTTAAGATACATGCATTCTATTGTATCTCCTGATGAAGACAAAAAGCTCCATTGTCCACCTTTGTAGACTACAAAAGCATGTCCCAGGCTTAGAGAAATCCTCATGAGTGATCTGACCATTCCAGTTGCACAGCAGACAGAATCTTCAAAGTAGACACATGTAAGTGCAACAAATAATACCTGAAAGGACTTTCCTATCATTTGGACACTCTAGGATAACATGTGTATCAGAGAGAGAAATAAAGGGTGCACATAGACTGATTTTTGACAAGAGGATGTACACAATATTTATCACAGTTTAAGGAACAGTCCTGGAGAATGCTGGTGGCAGAGGCAAAAAGGAATATATAACAAATTGAAAAGCAACCATTGACAATCAATAATATGTAGACAAGAAAAAAAGAAAAGTATCTGACTTCCAGGCCTGGATAGAGACAGCCCATGAGCTTTCATTCTCTCAAGACTGAAAGCAAAACAAGTTATCTGTGCAGAAGGAAAACATAAAAAAGGTCAAAATGTGCTGTATGGTCATTTAGAGAATAAGTGAAAAAAGAACAGGATGGAGCACTACAGAGGCAAAGACTTAGAGTACCACAAGGAAGGTACATTGATGGGGAGGGAGGGAAAGACAGGATGTAAGTTGTGTTCTCTGTTTAGGACAGACAGTTGTGTTTATAAACAGTGTTTACAAAGGCAAGGAATATCATAGAGTTCTGCAGGCCAGGAAAAAAGAGCAAAGGTCTTAGTGGACTGAGGTAAGGAGTGATGGAAGAAAGCAGCAAGATGCAAATAGCTATTCAAAGCTAGTAAGAATGCAGAATAAATATGAAAAGGCAAAAGCAAAACACAACACAAAACTTTGTTATTAATAGAAACAATAAAATATTAACAATTGTGGCAAGTTTGATCTTTTTTCCCGTAGAAATAAGTTAAGTTCTTGGATCTTTATGGAACATATATGATACTCTCTCCAAGCAATAATTGAATTTGTTTCTTTTTTTTTCCCACTTATCTTTTAAAATGCAATAATTGTCACAGGCAAAAGAATTTGTGTGTCTACACATGCATATCACTTATATGTGAATTACAAAGTACAATAATAAAATGAATATCCAAAGATACACCACCCAGAACGTGACAAGAATTATGTATCTACCAGTATGCTGTTCTCTTTTCCCTTCTCTCTGACTCCTTGTCACAGATGGCCTTTGTCTTAGATTTTCACATTACTTTTCTGTGCAATATGTTCCCAATGAGATTTTTACCAAGTTCTAGGATTTCTCTACCAAGTTGAGTTGGTTACATTCTAAAACTTGTTTTTCTTGTTAAACGTATCAGAGAAGAATAAAATCAAAGAGTTAATTCAATATTTTCACATTTCTTAACCAGCTCCTTTCCTGTGGTCTAACTCCCCTCATCACTCTGCCCCTGGAATGTCAGCATGGTCATTGACTTGGCTCCTCTACTGATCTTAACACAAACTGAGTCTACTCTCCAGGTGGTCTATTTGCTAATGTGGGAACTCTGCAAGTAAGATTTCATCCCTGTATTACACAGGGAGTTAAGATATTTCATAATCAAAGCAAGATAGAGGCTGTTAAATGGGGTATATAATTTTAAAAAGAATGTTTTTTGCTTCCTGCAACATATTTGCAATCATGCATATAAGTACAAATAAATATATGGCTTCTTTGGTTTGTGCCTGCTGCATCCACATGTACCCTTTAAGATTTACAGATACTTGCGTTTAAAGCCATCACTATTTCTAATTTCATGGACTTAAGTTGTTTTTAAATATTAAACGACTAGCAAAACAATACCAGTATAGAGCTGGGAAAGAACTTCCTTAAAAACCTATGTAAAAGAATAAAAGAAAATTTGAAAAGAAAGAGAGAGAGAGAGAGAGAGAGAGAGCACACAAGAGAGTCCGCGTTATATTTCATAGCAAATCGTTCTTCTGCTTCTCAATTCAATTGATTCATATAATGCTACCTATTTTGTGCAATGTCAACATTTCCAATCTGTCTGACTCATTCTTCTTAAGCAAAATAAAATTGTTTCTCCTTTCTCCATTTTTTTGTAAAACATTTTATGTTTTATTTTCTTAGTGCTTCAC
>NW_016803658.1:871917-873614 GCF_001698545.2 Rhinopithecus bieti | reverse complement strand
CTGACCTCGTGATCCGCCCGTCTCGGCCTCCCAAAGTGCTGGGATTACAGGCTTAAGCCACCGCGCCCGGCCGCATTGTTGTTTTTTAAAAAGTGATATTAAATCTCTAAAAGACACAACAGGTATCCCCCATACTTACCTATTAATTATTGCCCATGACACTATGCCAACCTCATCTTCAGCTCAGAACAGATAATGTGCCTAACAAATAACTACAATTAGTGTTTTCCTTAGAAAGGGTCAAATTACATAATGACTATGAAGATGTTTAGAAATGCTAAAATTATGATTATTCTTTTATATGCATAATAGAAATAAAATGCACCAAAATGCACTGCTCTGACTAAATTTTTTTTTGGAAATTCCACAGATAACTATTCTAGTTCACTCTTAAATATTAACTCAGCATGTTTTTCGTCCTGCATCATTAGAACTAATCTCACCGAAAAAAAGATGCTCTCAGTGATAAGGAACTTTTAAATCTTTTAAAAATGTTTTATGGAAACACAGTTGTTGAAACTTTGTTAGTGAAAATGTAGTAAATGTGAAATAGACTGTGAAATATGCAGTGAATAGGGCTAGATACCCCACAGCTATCACAATGTCACAAGCAGAACAACATTTTCTAACAACTTCCAGAACTTAGAATGCCTCACAGTACTGCCTGGTTGAATGTGGCAGAGATTCTGATTCTCATGGCTATATTTTAGCTGATTTTTAAAAATCAGAACTGCTTCCTCAAATGTGTGTTTCAACCACTGTCAAGGTAGTCATTTCTCATCTTGGCCTCTAAGATGCTCTTAATAGACAGCTATGTTCTCTCCTCACCTCCTGAAATTTCCCATGGCTACTACAAATCTCTTATTTCATCAGATTGCAGAATTTGCAAGTCATTGTTATTTTTAAAATGTGTTCAATTACTTTCCTTCTCAATGATGCTCCAGATCATCCAACAGTAAGCTAAAGTATCTTAAACTTTACAAAAGGCAATTACAGAATACGTGAAGTTATACAATCAATTAAATACCAAAAAATTGGCTCTTGATCTTATATTTGAGCTAATATAATTCAGAAGAAAAGTCTTTGTTATTTGTTTTCATGCTTTCAAAGCATTATGAAAATCCATAAATATAATAATTACCATTTAAATAGCTGTTCCATCTCAAAAGCACAAAATCTGTGATTGAGTTTTGCCAGATAATCAGTGAAAACTGACAGAGAATACTGCTACCTTTTTTTGTTTCATTTGTCAGAATGTGTCATCACCTCAGCTTTTCATTCTATATTCAGCATGTAATTGAATGAAATATAGTTTGAAATGAAATCTATTTCCTTTTATGAGAATACTCACCTATTAAACGTTAAATAAAAGTTGAAGAGCATGTAACTTATCTTGAATTCAAATGACTTGGCTTTCACTATTTAAATATTTAGTGATCAATTTCCACCAGTAACCAAGTTTTTCCATATTTCTAAATATATGGAAATATATCTTTTAAAAAAATTAAATTGAATATTTAAATATGCTTTTGGGAACAATTATAGATTAATTTTAGGAAGTAATTTAAATAATCTCTTATTAGTTCTGCAACCCTTGTGTTAAAATACATATAAAATATTAGAAAATCTACTACTTTCTTATGTACTTATACTATTATATTTTAATTAAGTTAACGTAATATTTTCTGATTAGAGTT
>NW_016803658.1:853417-870895 GCF_001698545.2 Rhinopithecus bieti | reverse complement strand
TTTTCTTAGTTTAAAAATGTAATTGAAGGAAAATTAATGGATGATTTTTTAAATTTTGTAGAAAAAATGATAAACTTCTCCATTGTGGGTTAATTAAGATTTTACTGTATTAGGAGTCAAAATCTCTTCTAGTTTATCAAATGCTTTATGGATTTTCCTTCTGATAACTGTGTGAAATGGATTTGGGAAAAACATAATTAATCGTCCTTAAAATAATTCAGAAAAAAATTCAGAGTAGAGTGGTAGAGCAAAATAAAATTGCAAAACTTTTTTATTTCTGTGCATCCCTTGGAATATTGTGCCCTGAGATAATTTTTACATTTAGTCAAACTACTGCATAGGAAAGCAGTAATTCAAACATGTGAATGCATCATCTTTAATTATGTCTAATTTGTATGTTGCCTATAAACACTGTTGAGATGATCTCAACTGGGATAGAGTTATAGATTTAAAGTAATATCCATAATTTCAAAAAGTTTAGGTTGTGATAGTTCTTGTTACATAGACCATGTTTATCAACCAGCCTAGTTTGGAGAGGATATATATTAGAATTTTCACAAACAATGTAAGAGTCAAGAAATTTTCCTGAATCATTAGCAAAGAACCACCTGTTAAGATACACTGATGTGAAAGACTTTTTTCTTTTCTCACGCATAAGTGTAAAACTTCTTTGAATTAAAACAATTTTCTTTTCAAGACCTCAGAGTCCCCATTGTTGTCATTTCATAGTATTTTTGCGAGGAGTAAATAGGAAATTTTTTAATGTGTAGAATTCTATCTTTTGTGAATAAGTGACTTAGAGTCATAGCTAGTGTTCAAAGGAAGCTCAGACATCATCATGTCTACTATTTCCCAACATCTCCAATGGGCGGGCATTCATTCTCTGCTTAAATACAAAGAATCAGGGAGTTTACTACTTCATAAGGCTCTTCATTCAGTTGTGATTTGGGGTCACTGTCATTGTTTCAAAAACTCCTCTCTATAATGAGGCATTATCCACTTACTTATGATTTTTTATTCATTAATCTTTACTTTGACTTCCACATAAGTAAGATTCACCTTCCATGCCCATCTGGAGGATATGTGCTCTGGAAGAAAGAGAAATGGTCCACAAACCAGCACACCTGGGGTCAGCCCAAATTTCATCATGCTCAGCTCTGTGGTATTAGGCATGCAGCAACTGTGTGCCTTAGTTTCTTCATTTATGGACTAAGAATAGTGACGCATGCTTGCTCTCCTTCCCTATGTTATGAAGCTATTGTGAAAACCCAATAAAAATAACAAGTAGAAGCTCTTTCTTAAAATGTCAAGCACGTAGGTTATTATTATTTCCATTAATAATTCAACTTTCATGGTTCCCTCTAAGCCTTCCCTTCTTTAGGGGCAAACATTCTAAGTACCCTGAACTATTCACTATATGATATGGATTTAGGTTTCTTCATCATTCTAGATTTTCTTTGTTTTGTCACTATTTCTATTAATGTGATTTCAAGAAGGACAACAATATATTACAATAAATGTAAACAAGATTACATTTATTTTCTCATTCAATCCTCAAAACATTTATTATTATTTTAGTAAAAAAAAAAACAAAAAACAAAAAACCTTGAGGCTTAGAGAGGTGAGATGAGATGCCACAGGTAACATAGTTAGCACATGGTAGGGCTGCTGTTCTAACTCAAGGCTGACATCAGAGCCCTGCACTCTCAGTCCACTGTGCTAACCCGTGCATGTCACAGTCATGGAGTCATCATTTATTCTTGCAGTCAGCATTTGTTTATTGAGTACATCATACTGGATGCTAGGAATAGGAAGGCTAATAGGGCAGAGATTCTGTTTTCAAAGAACTCACCTTACAATAGAGAAGTTACATAAAGACACAAATGCTTGACAATAATGCAATATGATAACTGTCATAATAGAAGTGAGAACAACCACACTATTACCCCTTTGGGCACGCTATTTTCACTGACACACCTGAAAATTTTTATTTTATTTTATTTTGTCAACTAGCACATGGCTGACAAAGTTGTGGAAGTGTTCACACAGAAGAAAAAAATGTTCCTTAGAAGGCACATTGTTGAAGGGACTCAATGATCATAAACCAAGGAGAGGGTTAAACGAAGTGGCCTGTAGTGTGCTTCTGAACTTTTGGATTCTTGAGCTTGAGCTGGAGTCAAGTAAACCATGAAGTATTATTTACCTAAACTAATATTCCACAATTCATCTTCAGTTGGTTGTTTATAAGCTAAGCACAAAACTTGACATTTTTCTCTTTTGAAATTCCTTCCTGTCAAATGTGGTTTGCTGTTTTTTTGGAAACTGCTTTTATCATGCAGCATGATGACTCTCGAGTATAACCTGTGTCTTCTGTAAATGTTATCTACATGCCCTCTTTGTCCTCATTCATCCAACGGAATCTATTAAGCATTAGCTCTGGGCCAGGTGCCATGCCAAGGCAGGTAGGGAAGAGACTCTCAGATCAGTTAATGAAAAATCACAGAGTTTCATGGTCCAGGCCATGATGGAAAGGTGCACAGAGAAGGTGGTGGCTGATAGAGGCTGGGGAATGCAGATGGAACAAATAAGGGAAGACTTCTTGGCTCAGTCTTGAGATGCATGTAGAAGTCAGGGAAAGAGTGCTCCAGGCAGAGGAGCAGCCTGTACACAGTGAGGAGAGCAGGGAGGAGGATGAAATTTAAGGAATTGTGAATTAGTTCAATAGGGTTATCATATAATATGGGATGTAAGAAAGAAATAGTGAGAATGACGCTGAGTAGGTTTTTGGATGGAGGGCACCCAGCAAACTTCTATGGAGAACTCACTCCAGATTCACATCACTCAGCCCCTTTGTGAGTTAGACACGGTCCTCCAGCCAAAGAACTATGCTATTTACTCATGCTTGGTGCTGTTGTGCAGGTCAATAAGGGAGAGGAGAAGGAAAAGATAATGAAGAGAAGTGGAAAACAAGTTAAAGAAAATGACTTCCAACTACAAAGTCTAAAAATACAAAACTGCAAGGGAAACATTTCAGGTAGTAGAGGAGAGTGAACTTACCTGTCAAAAATGGAGAATCATCTGGAAGGATGGCAAAGTCTCAATCTTAAACAACACCTAAGTTCTGCCTCCAAGAAGGCTTACACATTTATAATTAGATAAGCAACTACAACTAGGTCCTTTAGGGCAACGAATCCACCCCAAAGTAAGAGTAAATTCCAAAAGTGTCTTTTCTATAGGTAATTGTGCTCAACTGACAAGATTATAGGCTAGCCAGTTCTCTGTTAAACCCAGTTAATTTTTAAAATAAGGAATGATGGGAAAATCTTTACAAGGAAGCATAACAAAGAAAACTTGGAACAATTTTCAACATGGACTGTTATACTAAATTCTTTAAGTACTACGTATTTCCAAAAATAAATTATCACCGAGACATCTTATCTTGGTTTATTTACATTTTCCAGGCTTTGTGGCAATCAAGTAAAACCAGAATGAATTAGATGATAATTTAACCACTTCAGGAGATTTAGAATGAATCTGGCTTCCACTGGCATATAACCTAAGGGAGTGCCCAAAAGTTTTATTCAAACGAAATATGGAAATTCAAAGAAGGCTTCAGAAATTTATTACCTTCTTTGCATATTTGATTCTTCCCAAGGGTGTATATCTCCTTCAGAAATTTCCTGCAATTTCACTCTCCTTTTAATAATTGTAGTATACTTGGCATTTACAACGACTTAGTTTTTCTAATGGTATTTTTTAAAATCTTGTATGTGAATATGGTTTTTAATCTCCCTCTCTGAATTTTAAATCTCAAGGAATTGGGCAAACATCCTGGACCAGTGTTAGGTCTTTTTTCTCCTGACTGAACACCTGTTAGAAGAAGAGTATAGACAAAAATACTTAAGCATTGAAATTGAGCCTCTCTTTCTGTAATCAGCTCACAAATAACAGAGCCAGATGTGAACAACCTATCCTTTTCCAAGGAGGCTTTCCGTGAATCTGCAGGGAATACATTCTGTGTACCTCTGCCATGTCAACAGCAGGTCACAGACCCATTGTAACCTTGCCACCTCTTCTCTCCACTGTCCTCTGGTGTTAGTGTCACCACACATTCTTGAACCTGAAGTTTATATTCATTTTAACTGGCTCTTTGTTAAGTAAAGTACACATGTAGTGACTCTGCTTTTCCCTGATTCTTATATTTTGATGACCTCTTACGAACTTAAAAAAAAAATGTTTCTCCTCAAGCATACTATATCCTGTCTCCATGCATTTCTTTTAGAGGCGTATTCTCCACATTCCTTCTTCTTAGGCACATTCTACTGATAGGATCTCCTTTGATGTTTCGACTTTGCATTTGTGTGTGTGTGCGCGTGCACGTGTGTGTGCATGCATAGGAGTCTTTGCCTTGATCCCTGATTATATACTGATAATTGAGATACATAAGAAAAACTGGTAGAAAACACCACCAACTTGGTTTATTTTACATAATTTGGAGAGGCTTAATTTTCCATTATTCTAATTTTATCTTCTTCCCTGTTAAAGGATATCAAAGACATCTGATCATTTATCTTCTATTTTAAAATGATCAGTACAATTGAACTTCCCTTGGTTTCTCTCTTTCCTGAATTTGCACTTATTTGACTGCCTTTCATCTGAATCCCTAGCCTGCACTTGCCCCTCATTCAATATTCTTACATGTTATGTATGAATTGCCACACCCTCTTTTACATTCCTCTTTCACACAGCACAGACCCCCAGAACTTACTATGCTTTCCCATGGGAGTAAGCATCATTCTCATTGACTTTCCTATACTCATGACTACCTGAGGGCAGAGTGGCTAGCACCTGAGTATAATGTAGGATTACTAAATAGATAGATAAATGTTCTTATCCTCAACTGGGCTTGACTTGCATATAGATTCAAATTTACATTAAGTTAATTCAGACAAACACTTAATACTTTCTACCCCAATCATGGTATACTCAGCCTCAGTGAATGTCATCTGGCTTAATTTTCTAAAGCAGAAACTTCTACGTGCAGTTAACAGTCATACTACCATTAATTCAAGAGTTTGACTTCCACAAACTATGAACTGAATTTTCGTGTATATTTACCCATTTTTTTTCATAAGAGACAGGTTATACGTGTTTGATCTGTGACAGGAAAATGAATGGCTAAGTATTTTACTTAAAATTATATAAAAACAATTATGAGCTGTATATGCACTTTCATCTATATGGCACATGAAGGCAGAAAAGTGTAAAAGGACAGGATCTGGAATTGAACTTCTGGGTTTCAATCCTCACTCCTTCCTTTATTAACTATTATGAACTGAATTGAGTTCCCCCCAAATTCATATTTTAAAGTCCTCACCCCCAATATGACTATATATTGGAGATAAGGCCTTTAAGGAAGTAATTAAGGTTAAATGATGTCATAAGGGTAGGATCCTAATCTGATAGGACTGGTGTCCTCATAAGAAGAGGAAGAGACACTGAGATCTCTCCCTTTCCATACTGACACAGAGGAAAAGCCACAGCAAGATGGTAGCTGTTGGCAAGCCAAGAAGAAAGATTTCATCAGAAACCAACCCTCCTGGCCCCTTTTAGCCTCTAGAACTGTGAGAAAATACGTTTCTGTTGATTAAGCCACCCACTCTGTGGTATCCTGAATGGCAGCCTGAATAGGCTAATATAGTGACCTTCAGCAGATTGGTTAACATTTCTGAACCTTATTTCTTAACTGTAAAATTAATACTGTACTATGTCATGAATTCTCATTGAAGAGACATTTAGATGATACATTTTTGCACTTAGCAGTTTTTGTGGCACGTGGTTAGTACTCAAAAATCAGTAGCTATTAATATTACTTCACTACAAAATTATTCACTGTGACTTGTATTCTTGTGATTGAGAGTCCTTGAGTCACATTTGGGACAATTAAGTCGAGAAAATTCAACCAATAGGAATTCTGCAAAGTTTAGGTCAATTTAAGTATGTGTAAACACAGCTTGATTGCCCTTGCTAACTATGGAAACTCCAAATATGCTGTAGTAATAATTTATGTAATTTATGAGGCACTTTATATGCACATTAATCAATTAAAAAGAAAATTTACCCATAGTTAAGAAGTAATTATTGTTAATTACTAATAAATTAATAAGACCTTACAAAATGAGCGGAAAAGAAGGTAAAAAAGGCAAAAAATGTGAGTCAGGTTTTGCGAAATGGTAAAACAGGTGACTTTAGAAAATTCACCTTTCCTCATGTAATTTTCACCAGAATCTCCCTCCTTTAGAGCTACCTCTGGTTCTATGTCACCATTCCTGCTTTTACCTCTACACTGAAATTCCCCTTAAATTGGAGATGGGCTTTTCCTGACAGATAGGTCTTCAAGCCACATATATTAAATAACCCCATGCACTTTAATGTTTTTCTGTCTCCGCTGGTCACCTTGGTATATAATGTTCTCAAAGCTCATCTGGAATATCTTTGTATATTTTTGTAGAAAGGATCATTGTCCATTGAAACTTTTTATTCTCAAATTATAAGAACCCTTCCTCCACCTCCTGCGAGTCTTAGCTAATTCCTTCCTCTCTGTGTCTTGTGGTTGGGCCCTTATTCCTCAGCCTGTGCAGTAGAGCATTTCCTCTACTTCCTAGTATCCTCTGTTTCTCCTGTTTAGCACATCATGGCTGGCAAGCTTCATTTCACAGCACTGGTCACTCTATCTCTCTTCTAGGTAGACTGAGGACCACCAAGTGTTTGCCCAGGCTATGCTCAGAAGCTTTGCTGAAATCAGTTCTGAGATCATTCAGCACACTCAAACGTTTATTCTTCAGATCAGGAAATTAATTGTGTTCACTGTAATGTCTGCAGTTAAATCCTATTTTTTCTTTTTCCTTTTTCAAACTTAATATTACTAACACTCCCCTTTAAGCCTTTCTTTATGTTGTTCTGTAAAAAACAACTCATTTTCCCATAGTTGCTTATTATGGTCAGTTTTGCTGCCTCACCAACATCCACCTTTGTGTCTTGTCTCCTAGCCAAGACTATGACACATCTGTCTCTTTTTCTGTTTTATTTTCTCATGTTTGTGATTCTGATCATGTCTATATTTGGTGCCACCCATTTGCTGATGCATCTTTACTCTCTGCTTTAACTTCTCAACTTTTCCCCTTAATTATACAATAATTATAATTATCTCTACATTGGGAACATCTGTTTTGCTCTTTATACCTTTATAAGGCTCCAACTTTTATAAGCTACCCCAGAGGCCTCTGACATCTTGAAAGTAGATGAAAACTCACCCATCCTTCATTATCTCTCATATTTTAAATGTTGCTCATGTCTAAGGGGATATTCCACACTCGGTGTTGTCAGTTAGTATTGTATTAGTATGGCCAGATTCTAAATGTTTACATTTATAGAGAAGTTTTTTTTTATCACTTACCAACCTATCATTTATTTCTACAAATATGCTGGAATTCCCCAATCAGCATTAGCGATCTTATTAAATGCAAAGATGTTGCCATATTCTTAAACAAGTTTCCCTTTTATATTTCCTTTGGGAAGCATAAAGTCTTATAAGTTTTATTTTCCCCAATCTACTTTTATCCTCAACCCTGTATTTTCTGAAAAGAGAGCATATCTTTTAACCATACCATGGAGAGTAAAGCAAAAAATAAATATTTTCATGTTTCAACCTTTGAGAAAGTTTTTTGTTTTATTAAATTTTAGACAAAACCCTATTCCCTCCATTCTTATGTTTCTATGAAAGGATTTTCAATGCACACATCAAGAGAAGATCATATTGGAAAAACACCCATGGATACTTATTTCATGCAGTCTCACCCTGGGAAAAGGAGCAATCCATCTGATTGATGAGACAAGGAATGAGGGAAAGTTTAGCATCCAATGGCCCTGGTAACAGGGCTGTCACAACACTGAAAGCAGGGGCCTCAGCTTGTTCCTCTCATGCCTGTTAAAGTAAATGAAAATGTAGACCAGGCTTGATGAATCACTGAGCAGACAAAGTTAGTTAAGCTTTATACATGACCTTAACCTTGCTTGATTTCCAAACATAAGTGAAACTTAACTTGAGCTAGTTCTTGTAAATGTCTGTCTTGAAGAACAACAGAACTTAGTCTCAGCCAATCAAAAATAGCCAACTAACTTAGAATGATACAGCTAGAGACTTTCCAGTGGGATAGACCAAATAAGCCAACTGTGTATTGGTAACCCATCAACTATTTCCTTTGCTTTACTCTCCTATTCATCTATATGTTTCCTTTATGGAGCTCCAAACTACTTCTGGTTTGGAGCTGCCAGATGCCTGAATTGCTGTTTGTGCAAATAAACTCCTAAAAAAATGTTATTATGTCTCAGTTTACCTTTTAAACATCTCCTTGGACTTGTTGCTTTCAAATCATATGTTACTGCTGCTTTTTTACCTTTTCCCTCCTGGTGAAAAAAAGAGGACAGATTTTCCCCAGTGTGGTGGGAGGTGTGTCATTCTCTAGCTTGTCTGATGGGATTGGGTATCGAAGTGTGGGAGATGTGATTCCCAGAGCCTAGGTTTAGTGAGGGTCAAGGGAGACCCCCTGTGTTCTCTGGACATACTAACAAAGTTGTCTTGGAGTAAAGCATATGGATCAACCAGTTATCTTCGTTGTTTGTGAACATATGCTATTAGTCAGAATTCTGAAGTGGAAGAGGAGCATCTGGTAGTACTTTGGCACAAAACCTCAAGTGAGCTTTCTTTCTTTGGCCTTTGTTTATGTGTGCGTGTGTGTGTATGTGTGTGTTTCATATGTTTTCTAATTCTAAATTTTGAAATAATTTTAGACTTACAGAAAAGTTGCAGAGACAGTACAAAGACTTTCCATGTATCATTTCTCCAATTTCTCTTAATGTTAACATCTTGCCATACAATGATTTATTCAAAAAACCTAGAAGCTAACATTGGTACAATTCTATTAACTAAACTATCAACTTAGTTCCCTTGGGTCCTTATTCTGTGCCAATAATCAATCCGGGATCCTACATTGTATTTAGTTGTCATTTCTCCCTAGCTGCTTTTGATCTGTGACAGTTTCTCTGTCTTTCCTTGTCTTTCATGACCTTGACACTTTTGAAAATTACTGTTCAGGGGTTTTGTAAAATGTCCTGCATTTTGGATTTGCCTTATGTTTGCTCTTATCTTATAAAATGAAGTGATGTTAACCTTGATCACTTATTTAAGATGGTGTCTGCCAGGCTTCTCCATGAAAAGTTACTGCTTTCCCTTTTGTAATTAATAAATATTTTCAGTAAGGTAATTGGAAGCTATCTTGTTGCTCCATAAACTTTCTCTAATTTTAGCATTTATTGGTTGATCATGTCTGTAGTGATTATTACTCTGGTGTTCTAGTGGTATTTTCTATTTCCTTCATTTCTTCTGCACTTATTAATTGGAATTCCTCTGTAAGAAATGGTTAAACGGTTGTTCTTTTCCCCAATAATTAATTTATTTAATTATTTACTCATATTAATATAAAATCATGGATATTTATTTCATTCCTTGGGTTATAATCCAATTCTATCACCATTGATCCATGAGGAGCTATTTCAGTTGACTCCTGTGTCCTTTTAATGTGCTATCATCTTTTTTAAAAAGCTGCTTTAAATTTGGAATAATTTTAGATTTACAGAAACAATGTAGAGATAATACAGCAAGTCCCCTAATAGACACCCTTTGCTCCTTTTCCCTATTGTTAGCATCTTACATTACCACGGTACAGTCATCAAAACTAAGAAATCAACTTTGGCACAGTACTATTAACTAACTCCATACTTTTGGATTTCACGAGTTTCTCCACCAGTATCTTTTCTCTGTTTCAGGATCCGGTCTAGTGTATCACATTACTTTTAGTTTTCATGCCCCTCCAGTCTCCTCTGGTCTGTGACCATTTCTTAGTCTTTCTGTGTTTTTCATGACCTTAACAGTCTTGAGGAGTATTGGCTAGGTATCTTGTAGAATTTCCCCAACTCTGTATGTTTTTCTCATAATTAGAATTAGGTTATGAGTTCTTGGAAAGAATTCCATGGAGCCAAAGTGCCCATCTCACCACATTATATCAAGGGGTACATGATATCCATGTGAAGTCACTGGTGATGTTAACCTTCATAACTTGGTTAGGATAGTGTTTGCCAGATTTGTCTTACTCTATTCTATGGAAGCAAGTCACTAAGTACAGCTCACTCTTGCAGAAGAAGGGCAAGGAATAATGATCCTCCTCCTGGAATGGAGAGTATCTACATAATTATTTAGTATTCTTTCATCATAAAAATTTGTCTCTTCTACCCCATCAGCCTTTGTTTTTTTCCCCTAAGAAAACATCCACTTTCTCTTCTCTGAGAGTTCCTTAGGCCACATCTCCAGTTTTTTTGTGTTCTTATTTGTGTTGTTTTCTTCCTGATGACAGTACTTACTCCATGTATGTTTTTAATTAGTGCTTTAAAGCTTCCCTGGACTCAATTTCCTTCCCTTTTGACTCATCTCTTCCACTATTCTCAAGCCTCAGTCAAATGCCTAAGCTGTGCCACATTAGGAGGCTGTCTCTGTCTCCATTCACTGTGGTTAATCATTCTTTACCACCATAAATTCTGTATATACTTGCCTTCACTTGATCCTAATCAGAGAATTTTAGTCCCAGACAGACTACTGTCTTCTGACCAAGCTCACCTAGCATCATCATGCTGCTTTTTCTTTTTCCCATTGCTACAGCTGTTGTTTATCGCTAACTCCTCTACTTTTCCTTCCCTTTACCACCCACTCTACCATCTGGAAATCAGTGTATTTATTCTCTCCTTCTTCCTCTTTTCTCAGTGCCCCAAGGGGGCTCCGTGAATTCATGTGAGCAGACATTCAATTGCTGTTCTATTGCTTGACATCCCCTTTCCTCATGGTGACCTGGCCCCTGTGCACGTTTGCCTCACTCTCTCTTAATTTACTTTTTCAAGTTTCAGAAACACCACTTTACAAAAAAACACAAGAAACAGCTTATACACAGTTTACTTTATGTGACAGTTATGTTCTTGTCTTCCATACTGCAAAGCACATTAACAATCATTATATAGTCTTCCTAGTAAACGTTCCTCTCATTTATTGAGCACCCAGACTGTGCCAAGTGCTGTGCTATCTACATAATATTCATAGACTTACTGAATCCTCACAACATGATGTGTTATTATATCCATTTTATAAATGGAAAACAGGCTCAGAAGGTTAGCTAACTTTCAAGTTAGTAAATTTAAAAATTCCAAAGTCATTTTCTCTTAACTTCCCCTGTAATTCTGAATTCTTTTATTGTCATTTAGATGAATCTTTAGCTATCTCTCTAGCATCTCTTTGGCTTTCTGGATAGCACTTGAAGTCTTGATCACGTTTGAATGAAAGCAGCCTGGTTTGTGGGTAAATTTATTATCCTCTTGCTATAAATTTTGAAGCATCCAGCAAAACCATGACTTTCAACAATAATGAGTGGTTTACTATATACTTCATATGGCTTGTTTTATTTAATATCCTAATAACCCTTTGCAGTAGATACTATTATACCCATTAAACATATAAGAAATTCAATTTTAAAGCATTTTAGTAACCTGCTCAATCTAATTACACAAACGATTTGGTTGGTGCAAAAGTAATCATGGCTTTTACTGTTACTTTCAATGGCAAAAACCACAATTACTTTTGCACCAATCTAATAGTTAGTGGCCAAGCTAACTGAATTTAAACTTAGGTTTTCTAAATCAGAGACCATACTCTTAACTAACTCACTGTGCATCACAATGTTTTTAGGGATTAAACTTAGCTATGCTCATATTGCTTCTCCTCAGTTACCTATGCATACATTACCTGTCTACTTTACCTTTCATCTTTAGCGTTAACTAAAAATTATCATGTGGGAATTGAAATTTAGAGTGGATCTCTGAGGTTTAATGAAGCATTTAATTTAGAAAGTATCATTTAACATTTTCTCAGATTATGATATCATACTCCTCCAAGCCAGTGAAGAGAGTTCATCATAATGGAACATGAGTATAAACAGGTGTTAATAACAAAGAAAGGAAATCTTAGCATCCTGCTTTGATTCACATATTCTCAGTAATAGAAAGAAGATAGTCACGTTAACCACTACATACTCATTTCTAAGTGACATATTCTTAGAAATTGCCAAATATCAGTAATTTGTAGTATGCCTTCTCTTAACAAGTACTTTGAAATTTTATTACTACCATTTTAAGGGAAGGCTCAAATAACATCATTTGTATGGAAGATCACTGCATTCAACATCAGACAGAAGACTTGAGCTATGGATTAAGAGTTGAAAATCTTCAAGATTCCAAAGATAAACATTATTAGGGAATTGAGTACTGGGATTTAATCTGTTTTAACTGGTGAATATTTTCTAAGTGGAGCAGAAACTTGACAATTATTTAGCAATTTCAGTTATATGGAAAACCATCTATAGCAAAAGAAATCCAAAAGCACAGTGAATTAGATAATTTGAAGAAATAACAAACTGAGGAAGATGAGTTGAGCATCTTTTCCAACAGTTTGCTCTTGAATTGCTACATTTATGGCATCTACTGGAAAAAAGGATGATAGCAAAATGACTGAAATGTAACAGAGTGCAGTTAATACATTGCTCTTCAAAAGCCTTCTGAATGACGACTCTGGCATCAGAAACATAACGGCCTCAGACTTTCCACTCTCCGCTTTCAGCACTCCCACTACAACAAAATATACAGGTTTCCTTATCTTAGGCTCTACGTACTGTTCCCTTCAGGTCCCTTGGTTATAGGGTATTGCTGTTCAAATCAATATTATTCTGAATAATAGATCAAAATGATCATTTCTGAAAATAGATAATGCAGCATTTTCCCCTTAGACTGTCCTTTCTCCTGACCCCATTACCATTAATGACCTCCTCACTATGAACAGCAGCCAAGTATCTCCTAGTAACTAAAAGATGTAAAGGGTTTAATGTTATTTTTGAATAGTGGTTACATGCACATGGTGTAACATTCAAAGAGCACCAAACATTATACATTCAGAGGAACTCTCCTCCTCTTCTTGGCTTCTGTGCCCCATTTCCCTCCTTAGAGGCAATCTCTGCTGTCAGTTTCTTGGGTGTGCTTCCAGAGGTACTCTGCTGGTTTTCATGAGTGGCAACATTGCAAACACAGCTGCTGTGCAGCACCTTTTTTTTGTTGTTAAAAAAAAGAACATATTTATTGAGACATAATTTGCAAACTATACAATTTACTCATTTTTAAGTGAATATCCAATGATCATATAAGTTTACAGAGTCATGTGACCTTTTCCAAAGTCCAATTTTAAAACATTTATATTATTCCAAAAAGATCCCTGGTGACCATTTGCAATCATTCCCTGTTCTCACTCCAGCCCCAGGAAACCACTAATGTATTTTCCATCTTTATAGATTGGCTTTCTGTGGTCTTTTGTAACTGGCTTCTTTCACTTAGCCTAATGTTTTTAAGAATCACCAGTGTTGTAGCATATACTGCTACTTCATTTCTTCTTATTGCTGAGTACTGTGAATGTCAGAGGACTGCATAATATGGAAGTTGGCAAATTTCCTCTTTTTGACTTATTCATGGGATGTTAGCAATCCATGTTTGTGACAGTTTCCCACCATTGGAGCTTTATTCTCTAATAACTTCTCAAAGTATTTCTTCCTAACACAAATAATGGTTTCCCTAAGAAGTATTTTGATGAATAGTCTCTTTAGTCCCCTTCTTGATATATTAGTATGAGAGAGCTCTTAGGAAGCACATGAGAGGGGAAGGACTGAATAAAGAAGTTTAGAGAAAGTCAAATGTAATTGTAGCCCACACAGAGGTGTGCATTCTAACATTGCTTTCTAACAGACATTCTAACATGCCTAGATATATACCATTTAGTCCTACCAGACCTCCATTCATTCAGATGCAAGAACACTTGATAATTGAGCAAGTTAATGTTTATGTGATAAAATATTGATTAGAAAGAGCAAGTGTCTTTAAAGATGAACATCTCTGGGCTCAAATCCCTGCTTCAGCATGTCCTAATTGAGTAAATCTCTGCAAAGTTGCAATGAGAAGTAACACACATGCCATTGTAAGGATCAAAAGATGAAATATACAAAACACCTAGAACAGTGTTTGGCACCAAGTAGGTACTCAGTAAGTAGTAATTGTTATTTTCACAACTCTAGAAAGAAGGAATAACTGTCTTTGTCTGCTGGCAACGTTTCATCTTTTTCCACCAGTAATGAATAGATATATTCCAAGATAATCATTAAATAAATTAAATTCTCAGTCTTCATACATCAAATGAATGTAGGAATTTTATTCTGTCAATGTAATAAAATAATTAAGTCATTGTTTTTAAAGGCTTTAACAGTTCCAACATAAGAGCAAAGAAGCCATTCTCAGCATCAATCATCATCAAAAAGTGGAAGATAATTAATTCAGAGGTTGTGGTTTAATAGAATCTATTGTAAAATAACATCCAACAATGGAATTAAAGTTGTTTTTATATAACACTGTATTCTTTGACATTCACAACTGACCCTTGAGATAAGTAGACTTCCTGTGATTATCCCTAGCATGGGTGAGGAAACGAGGCTCACACACGTGAACAACCCTGAATCCTGGACTTTTCCCCCTACGTTGTAAAAATTTCATTAAATAAAATAATGAATGTAAAAAACCTTCATAAGCCATAAAGTGTTGTGAAAATATAAGTAGCTATTGTGATTGTTCTTATCTTGGAGTAGATAATCTAATACATTCTAGAACTCAAAATTTGTCTTTTATAGTTAAAACCAAAGCATTTAATTCTACTACCAAAAGCTCCAGAAGGTTGAACTCTTCTTAGATGACCTTAATCTTGGTTCTTACTCTAAACTAAGGATCTGCATTTCCTCTAGGTCTGTGAAATTAGGTGAGGGTTAGAAGAGACACAATCTTCAAGACCTTTTAAATATCTTGAGGCAGCAGGTTACGTAGGACTAGGTCTCTGATAGGAATCAGCTAAAAGCTTTGCAAACAGAAAACACATATAACACATTATAAACTTTGGTTGCAAATACAGAATTAGATACTGGAATCATGTGAATCATAGGGTGTCTTCACATAATGCCTCTATTCAGAAGGGCATTTAAGGACCTTACAATTTTATGATGCCACTCCCCTATTGTATTTCTTTCAGCTATGCGTTAGACATATCTTCCTACACATTCATAGCCCTTCTACTATTCAGACTGACCCAGTGTCTCTATCTCCCAGGTTACTGTCACCAGTTACTATTCAGCATGAAAGGATTTGAGTGCAATTTGCATGTCTCTTTCACATTGTTGTTTTAGTAAACTATTGTGATTCTAGTCTTTCTATAGAATTCCTGGAAATTATACAATGTCTGTTTCCCCTTTAGCTAAAAGTGTACTCATTTCATTTATGGAAAAAATCTAGATTATTTTTGTGGGGGATTAACCAGCTTTATATTTCACAAGGTAAAATACAATCTCAGGGGAATACATTAATGTATAGATATTTAATAAAAATCTCTGGTATCTTCCCATCAATAGGCATTCTGAATAATTCTCAATATATTTTTATAGATAAAATTGAAGTATTCAACTTCAAAAAACTTATGAAACCAACCAAAAGACATAAAATCTCAACATTGATAGATGTCTATCAAATTAGTCTTAGCTTCAAAAATGCAAAAGGAGCTACCACTGTGGTTTTAAGAGTACTTTTTTACCCCTTTTCCATCATGTTATAGAGGGTGGATGATGAAAGTTTTCCTGACTTGCTGACTGAACTAATTTGCTATCTTCTGACTAAACTTTTCCCACCCTCACACCCATTGCAATGTCCAAGAGCAAACAGGGACTGTTGCTTCCTGCTTTTTCTCTTCTTGTGTCTGAGACACAGAGTGTAAGTGGAGTAATGCAAGTCATCAGAGTAAAAGAGAGCCAAGTGTCATCATATATAAGTTTAGAATCTACCTGTAATGTTCAATGGGAACAAAGTTTTCCAACTTTTACAGAAAGGAGATTTTATTTATTTTTATTTATTTTTAAATTTAATTTAATTTTATTTTAAGTTCCAGGATACACAGGATATGCAAGTTTGTTACATAGGTAAATGTGTGCCATGGTGGTTTGCTGTACTTATCAACCCATCACCTAGATATTAAACCCCATATGCATTAGCTATTTATCCTGATGCCCTCCCTCCCCCTGCTCTCTGGCAGGCCCAGTGTGTATTGTTCCCCTCCCTGTGTCCATGTGTTCTCATTGCTCAGCTTCCACTTATAAGTGAAGACATGCAGTGTTTGGTTTTCTGTTCCTGTGTTAGTTTGCTGAGGATAGTGACTTGTAGCTCCATCCATGTCCCTGCAAAGGACATGATCTCATTCCTTTGTATGGCTGCATAGTATGCCATGGTGTATATGTGCCACATTTTCTTTATCCAGTCTATCATTGATGGGCATTTCGGTTGATTCCATGTCATTGCTACTGTGAATAGTGCTACAATGAACATATGTGTGCATGTGTAAATTATTATAATAGAATAATTTACATTCCTTTGAATATATACCCAGTAATGGGATTACTGGGTCAAATGGTATTTTTAGTTCTAGATCTTTGAGGAATCACCACACTGTCTTACACATGGTTTAACTAATTTATATTCCCACCAACAGTGTAAAAGCGTTCCTGTTTCTCCACAGCTTCACCAGCATCTGTTGTTTCTTGACTTTTTAATAATTGCCATTCTGACTGGCATGAGATGGTATCTCATTGTGATTTTGATTTGCATTTCTCTAATGATCAGTGATGTTAAGCTTTTTTTCGTATGTTTGTTGGCTGCATAAATGTCTTCTTTTAAGAAGTGTCTGTTCATGTCCTTTGACCACTTTTTAATGGGGTTGTTTGTTTTTCTTTTTATAAATTTGTTTAAGTAGCTTGTAGATTCTGGATATTAGCCCTTTGTCAGATGGATACATTGCAAAAATTTCCCCCCATTCTGTGGTTGTCCATTCACTCTGATGATAGTTTCTTATGCTGTGCAGAAGCTCTTTAGTTTAATTAGATCCCTATTGTCAATTTTGCTTTTGTTGCAATTGCTTTTGATGTTTTTTTCATGAAATCTTTACCCATGACTATGTCCTGAATGGTATTGCCTAGATTTTCTTCTAGGGTTTTTATAGTTTTGGGTTTTACATTTAAGTCTTAAGTTCATCTTTATTTATTTATTTATTTATTTATTTATTATATTTTAAGTTCTAGGGTACATGTGCATAACGTGCAGGTTTGTTACATATGTAAACTTATGCCATGTTGGTGTGCTGCACCCATCAACTCATCAGCACCCATCAATTCATCATTTATATCATGTATAACTCCCCAATGC
>NW_016803658.1:836986-849948 GCF_001698545.2 Rhinopithecus bieti | reverse complement strand
TATATTCTCCTGGTGTGCCTCTTTGCTTAAAGCGCCGTATTGGGGTGGGAGTTACCCGATTTTCCAGGTGTTGTGTGTCTCAGTTCCCCTGGCTAGGAAAACGGATTCCCTTCCCCCTTGCACTTCCAGGTGAGGCGATGCCTCGCCCTGCTTCAGCTCTCGCTGGTCAGGCTGCAGCAGCTGACCAGCACCGATTGTCCGGCACTCCCCAGTGAGATGACCCCAGTACCTCAGTTGCAAATGCAGAAATCACCGGTCTTCTGTGTCGCTCGCGCTGGGAGTTGGAGACTGGAGCTGTTCCTATTCGGCTATCTTGCTCCACCCTCTAAGTTCATCTTGAGTTAATGTTTGTAAAAGATGTAAGGAAGGGATCCAGTTTCAATATTCTGCTTATGGCTAGCCAGTTTTCCCAGCACCATTTATTAAACAGAGACTCCTTTCCCCACTGCTTGTTTTTGTCAGGTTTGTTGAAGATCAGATGGTTGTAGATGTGTGGTCTTATTTCCGAGATCTCTGTTCTGTTCCATGGCTCTATGTGTCTGTTTTTGTTCCAGTACCATGCTGTTTTGGTTACTATGGCCTTGTAGTATGGTTTGAAGTTGGGTAGCATGATGCCTCCAGCTTTGTTCTTTTTGCTTACGATTGTCTTGGCTATACAGGCTTTTGTTGTTGTTGTTCCATATGAATTTTAAGGTGGAAAGGAGATTTTAAATAACAATGCTAGGTAACCGTTACAAGCAAAATTGTGTCCCCCACCATTCATGTATTGAAGTTTTACCCCTGAGTTCTCCAAAATGTGACTGCATTTAGAGAAATGGTTTTACTTAATTAAAAGAAGTAATTAAGTAAAATGAGATCATTACAATGGATCCTAACCCAAAATGATTGGTACCCTTATAAGAAGAAGAGATTCAGACACAGGGAAAGAAGGAAGATCATGTGAAGACACAGGGAGAAGGTGGCCATCTACAGTCTAAGGAGAGAATCCTCAGGAGAATTCAACCCTGCTGACACTTTGATCTTGGATTTCTAGCCTGTAGAACAGTGATAAAATATTTTTTCTTGTGGTTTAAGTTACCTGGTCTGTGGTACTCTGTTATAGAAGCCCTAGAAAACTGATACAGTAAAACTAAACACACACAGGCACACACACATACTCTCTCTCTCTCTTCCCCCACCCCCAGATTACTTTAGTGTCCATGGCAGAGTTCCCAGAAATAGACCACTGTCCCCAACTCTATTATTACTTCTCTAACTCCCCCACCTGAAATTGAAAGGTGCTATTCTCTATAATCCATTGGTCAAAGGGCTGTAGTTAGAACAAAAGTTAAAATGCCTGTACTTACCATGTAATCCCTGGGAGGTGACAAGCCCTCTGATCCTTAGTCTTCTTCCTACATCTCTCTCAGATGACAGCATAACAGATGTGAGAGCTGTCTTACATAGGTCCAAATCTCTCCTCTGCCCATTTACTTGCTGTGTAACCAATGGCAAGTTACTCCACCTCTCTTTTCCCATTAGTAAAATATGGATGATAATAGTACCTATGATTCTTATGAAGATTATATGAGTGTGTGTGTATGTGTGTGTGTGTGTTATAACACTCAGGACACATGATAAGTACTATGTAAGTGTTTACCTTTTTGGTTTTTTCTTCATCATAGCCTTCTTAAGAGAACTTAATGAGCAAATTATGTAAAGCATAGTCCTTGCAAGAGTACAGGTGTTCAATAAACTAAAAATAGTGTGCTGACTTGTAGTAAAGAACACAAGGTTTGGATTTAGGCAAGTCTAGATTAGAGTTTGGGCTGCTTTACCTTCCTCCTCCCAAAGCCTGCTTCTCTTACAGTCTTTCCATCTCAGTTAATGGCAACTCCATCCTTCCTTTTCCTCAGTCTGAATGTCTTGATATTGTCCTTGATTATTCTTTTTCAATCCTGTTATGTCTACCTTCAAAATACATCTGAAAATAACCACCTTTTATCCCCCACAACCCCCACTACCACCACAGTCCAAACTACTCTCTTCTCTCATCTGGCTTATTTCAACAGCATCTTAAATAGACTTCCTAGTTCTTTGCTTTCTCCCCTTCAGTTTGTTCTGAACATGGCAACCAGAATCCTTTTAAAATATATGTCACTCCTTTGCCCAAAATCTTTAATAGTTTCCCAAAGTGTGAACCAACTAAACTTACAACGACCTACTACGTACCATATCATTTGCACAGCCTCATACCCTACATTACTTATATGACCTAATTTCTTACTTCTTCACCCTTTCAAATCACTTCACTTGGGCAACATTGACCTTGTTAGCTGCTTTTTGAACACACCAGGCAGGCTCCTGCCTCAGAGCCATTCACTTGCTGTTTCCTCTGCCTGGAATGTTTTTCTACCAAAAAACTCCATGTGTCTCCCTTTCACCACTCTCAAATTTCAGTTTCCTTGGGAACCCTATTTGAATTTACAACTTTTACAAAACTGTCTCTAACTTCATCTTCTTGGATTGTTTTTTCATATATTTTTCATTACAAATATTATAGTTTCAAAAACTCTTGCTAATTACCTATCTTTTCTCCCTTGAATATAAGTTCATTGAGGGAAAGGACTTATGTACCTTATATTAACTAACACATTGCTTGTGTTTGGAACATCCCCAATACCTGGCATGTGATATGTATTTAATAAATATGTTGAATAAATGAATAGAAACATTATCTTAAATAAAATGCCTCTTTTTGATGTCTAATACCAATAAAACAAATAAACTACAATGTAGATATACTAAAAGGGGTTAAGGGGTAGATTTCACCTCGCATGAATTTGTTTACTAAATGTAATATATTTAAGGATTACACTATTTTATCTGATCATGCAAAAATGTTTATTTTGGAAATGAATGACAGATATGGTATCTATGTACAGATTTGGAATCTATATCTAGAACTAAATTTAAAACCTGGTTCTTATCATTACTGTGATGTACCATCTAGTTGGTGATAGAGATATTCCCTTAGTAAATATATAATATGTTCATCATTATTTGAAATAAAATTCCTAAGAAGTAATAATTTTACAGTGAGTTAATAGAAAGGTTTGTACTTATTTCTGAAAACTATTAACTATTTCTTGCCTAATTTGAGTTCAAGCCAATAGATGAGGGTCAATTGTAGGTTTGGTTTAATACCACATTACTACTTCCCCTAAAATGTCCAAAATTTATTGTAAAATAATTTACTAAGACATGGGATCTTACAGGCTTTTGTGTAACAGGGAATTTGGCTGGCCTTTGTCCCTCTTTCCTAAGAGGTAACCTCTAAACCTGTGGTATTTCCTGAGTAATAGATATTTCTTTGTTATGTGAGACCTTTGATAGTTTATGTTAACAAGATGATCAGGATGAGGTCTGGCTGTGCAGAAAGGCCAATTATGTGATTAGAGAGTTAGAGCATTCAGCCACATGATATCAGCCTGGTCTCCAGGGAGGCAAGGGAAGCTAGAGATTGAGTTCGACCTCAAAGTCAATGATTCAATCAGTCGTGCATACATAATGAAACCCCAATAAAAACCCTGGACACCAAAGTTCAGGTGAGTTTCCCTGGTTGGCTATACTCTGGGTATGGTTGCACATTCCTGTGGCAGGAGGAAAACAGGACCTCTTGTGCGGAGAAAACAACGTGAACTTCATGTTTGGAACCTTCCCATTATACTCGACGCTTCTATCCCTTTGTCTCCCTCTGATTTGTATCCTTTTGCTATAATAAAACTGTAATAAGCATAGCACTTCCCTGAGGTCCATAGATCATTCTAGTAAATTATCAAAACTGAGAGGGCCATGGTAGCTCCCAAATTTGAACCAGTTGGTCAGAAGTGAGATGACAGTGGCCTGGCATTCTCTTAATTTGCAGCTGAAATCTGAAGTGAGAGCTGCCTTGAGGTGGACTGTGCCCTTAACCTGTGAAGTTTGGTCCAACTCTGGCCAATTGGTGTCTGAGGACATTGCATCTTTCTTTGTCTACTTCTATCCAAATAGTTAAACATCTTTTAGTACAAGTAAATCCTAGTTGAATAGTGATGCTTTTAACATAAGTAAGTACTTCTTTTGTTAAAAGGAGATGGTACTTTAACAGTGACAGATTCATTCAGATGATTCATTTTGTGAGATAAATGAATTGTCATGGTCCCCTTGAGAAAATGAGAAATATTCATTTTCTAAATATTCATTATCTAAAATATCTAAGGAATTTCCTCTGAATCTTCATATGAATATAAAAGTCTGATAAGTGGAAACTGCAACTCATGATCAATGCCATAGGAGAGTGAAAAAATTGATCGTCATCATTCTGTTGAGAAAGCACAAAATATATAAGATCTCTCTGTGTTTCCAAAATATCTTTGAATTGACTTTCTAAACAAATTTAAAATTCAAAACATCAACATAAAGATACCACTCATAGCCATTCCTAAACAATGGTAAAAATAAATAGGAACACACAGTTCTCTTAATCTGGAAGATGCCTTTGCATATTTGATTAAATGTAGCTTTGGGGGACTTAAACCAAATAATTATATGCCTCTTAATTGTGTTCTTAAGAATATTACCACTACAATCAGAAAAAAAATACAATCCCACTTATTCTTCACTCAATTGTGTTATTGAATCATTCTTTAAAAGATAGCATAACAGGCTGGGCGCGACGCTCATGCCTGTAATCCCAGCACTTTGGGAGGCCAAGGCAGGCGGAACACCAGCTCAGGAAATCGAGACCATCCTGGCTAACACGGTGAAACCCCATCTCTACTAAAAATACAAGAAATTAGCCGGGCGAGGTGGCCGGCGCCTGTAGTCCCAGCTACTCGGGAGGCTGAGGCAGGAGAATGGCGTGAACCCGGGAGGCAGAGCTTGCAGTGAGCCGAGATTGCGCCACTGCACTCCAGCCTGGGCAACAGAGTGAGACTCCGTCTCAAACCAAACAAACAAACAAAAAGATAGCGTAACATTTTAAGCTTTTTTCCTCCTACTGTTTGTATGGTAATGTTAGTGATTTTTTTCAAATGTGGCCATCTTGCCTAGTTGACTTTATAGTCTATCACATACTTCAAAAGGTATATAGCCTTTTTTATTTTTAGAATTAATTCTAGAGATCATGGCCTCAGATAATGGAGCCATGATATAGATAATCCAAATGAATTCTCAAGGCAGTTCTAGGTGGAGTTGTGTTTGAAGAGGCTCAGTTCAACAGATAATTTCAAAAGCATCTCATTTCTTACTGGCAATTAAGAAAGAGCCAAGTCAAAACCTATACTAGCACTTTTCATCTTAGATCCTTCCATTCCTCAACTTTCTTGCACACAGGCGGAGTGTTAGAGCTCTGTACAGTGAAAACTCCAACCCTCAGTAGTATTTCTCTCCTGCTCCTCCAGTCCCATATCCCTCTTCCTGATCTCTTTATGAGACCAGTCTGACCTCCTACCCTCTTAGTGAGAACCCCTCTTCTTTAGGGAAGGAGATGGAGGGATGGGAAACTAGATTTGAGTTTGCAGGGTACTTTTTTTCAGATTGTGTAGCAGTGGTAGCCCTGAATCACTGAATAACTGAATGTTATTTTCCCCTTCATATTTCATCTTTGGTGGAAGACAGAGTAAGTGCATCTTGGCTATTATAATGTATTTGTTCACTATGTGAAGATATCTAATATTCTAAATGCATTGTACAAAAAAGTAACATCCAGTTCAACCAACAGATTTCTGATCTAATGATAAACACACCTAACTACATATTTAAGAAGCTTTTTATGGCACACTCAACTCGTATATAGCTCACTATCACTGAGAGGGGCCCGGTTCAGGGAAGGCTACGTTGTCAGGCATGCTGCTGACATCATTATTTCTGCACAAATGCTGAAATAAGCACCTATGTGGCCAGCTGACTACCTTGCCTGATGCTAATTTTTGTTTAGTTATTTTATGGGATGAAGCTATTACATGAGAACACTTTGAGAAGAAAATGTCCCTCAATATGAAATTATATGCCTAGGTTTGTGTTTTTAAATAAATACCGTGACATTTTATTACAGCAGGGGAGATGGAGGGACCATTTCAAAATGCTTTTTTTAATTATCATTACTCCTTTAATTAGACTAGATGGAACTGGTATCAAACAATCAGAATGCTGGATGGTTGACTCAATTACTGTTTGTTGCTTTCTTCCCCCACCCAATTAAACCACCTCTTTGCCCACTGTCAGCACATTCTGTATTTTCCTCCCAGGAGGTAGAAAATGTTATTATTTTTTATTTCTGCTTGATTTACATAGCATTATTGTCTTAACAAAACTTAACTAGATTTCACTCCATAAAGATTTTAGATAGCAAACTGTTTAAACTCCCTTAACAATTAGGCTTTTTGGTAATTATAAGATTCATTACAAAGAATACAGGCTTTGTTTGCTGCCCACTTTTGTTTTTTGTTTGTTTTCATATTCAGTGCACTTAAAGAAACTTTATTATCCTGGTGTTCCCAGTCACCTGGTGAATTAGCATGCAGTTTGTTTACTAAGTATTGCTGGTATCTTCTATAAATGCAGTCATTAGAATATATTCTGTGCTACTTAATTGGGTGGAAATTGTATTCCTGGTTATTTTACAGTGTAGCGATTACATTTTATGTAACTTGTAATGTTTTTGTTTTGTCCCTTTTTGTGTGGGTAAAAATACTGATATAAAGCATTCTACCATGAGGAAAAAGCTGTTCTAGAACTCTGAGACAACTGGTAAATGAACTTGGAAAATTTCAGGGAGATTGGAAATATCAGTGCCGTACCATAGGGCTAACAGAAAAGTATTCAAGATCTAGGTTATGGGATTGGGTTGCCTCAGAATACAAAAAAGATCCATTTATCTGATATTCACAAAACTAGTGTAGACCTTTGCTGCTGTATAGCATATAGATAATTGATGTTTGAAAGAATAACCTTGAAACAATTAGAATGTTCTAGGAAAATAGCAAAGACTCAATTATTTTGCGTGAAATTTTTAAAATAGTTATGCTTTATTACATTCAAATTCTTAGAATCATACTTTACATTGATATATACATGTATAATATAGTATATTCTGTATATTAATTCTTAAATGATGTTGATTATCTTTCAGTCACTTGGGACAAATTAGTTTGCTATAATGAATATGTCTGTAATCTAAATGAGTCTAAAATTAGTCTATGTTGTACTGAAGATTCTACTGAAGTTTGTGCTATCGCAGATGGCATCTAAAGTAAGTTTTGGTTTATTATACACTCATGCCTTAATAACTGTAACAATTAATCATTACTATTACTATGTATTTTGAGTTCTGATGAATATCAACTAAACTCATTAAAATAGTAGGGGACTCATTGACTTTACAGTAATTGGTTCTTAGAATAGGGATATCCCAGAGTTATAGTGTATGTCCAGATACATTGTTTTCTCTACTCTTATTCATACATAATCAGTTTCTGGTCCTTTCTGATGGCTGACTTGTATTGTGAGCATTCATTCAATTAACTTACACTGTGCAGTCATAAGCAGCTGAAATCAGCTAGCTATATAGGAGAGGCCTATATCTTCAGACTTCTTTTCTATTTTCAATGTGTTTCTTCTGTTGACTAGCTACCATTCTGGAGTGACAAGATGACAGTCTAAGTTTAAATATATGTGTATGTACATATGTGTGTGAATGCGTGTGTGTATTTACGTATGTAAGTGTACCTGTGTGTATTTAGGGTGGGGCCTTAATATGACAAGAGGCTTTTACAAATATATTATTTTTATTATTAAATCTGTCTTAAAACAAGGCATAATTTCAAAAATATCTAATAAATAAATAACAAAATAGTGTGCAACTGCAGTAAAAAGTGGCTTCCTTATGGAGAAATGACATGTTAACCAGATACAGGCAGCAAAATTTTATTCATTCAACAGCTTTAGCCTCAGTGGCAAAGAATTTTATGCGGACTTGATCAAATAAACAAAAATGTTTTTTAGGAAGGGGGAAAAAGGACTACCTGTTCTGTTATACTTTTCTCAAAATTTCATAGATTTAGCTGTGTTTTATTAAACCAAACTTGCTTGATTTAAAAAAAAGACACACCCACCCTTACCAGCAAGGAGTAATATTGTCTAGTTTTATCTTTGTGATGACAATTATGAAGACTCAAAGTAATGATTATCATGGGAAGGACCTAATAAACAAGTGCTCAATAAATGCTTGTTGGAAGAATGAGCACACCTGTAGCCTTCAGGCTGATTGAGCCATTGTTAGCAGTTTCTCACGTGCCCTCAACTTACTTATGTTCTCTAAGGGAGGTGGTTTTTACAGCAGCTAATTTAAATGGTATATCATATCACTCCCTAATACTTTTAGGATGTATGTTAATTTGATCAGGGAGTAAAATAAGCCCATTTTAGCTTGAACTATGAGAAGAAGCATTTTCTAAGTCAAATTAAAGTGTACCTCTTGTCCTCTCAGGGGAACTGAAGAAATCTTTCTTTCTCTACCACCTTGTTCCAGCCCTTTTGATATCCCTGAGAGGAGTCCGAGGTCCTAATTGTGCTTCAGTACAGCAGGTGGAGTTTTCAAAGAGATTCATTGTGGCTACTAACCACATAACCTAAGCTTTGATCAAAACTTCATTCAGGGGGAGGTGTCACAGGTTATATCAATGAGAGTCTGCTTTAGTTAGAAGGTATAATAGTCTAGGCTTACTTGGGAAAATAAAAAGTCTATCCTCATGGTCAAGCTTACATTATATTGGGTTTTGGGGCCAAAATTCCAGATGTAAGCAAGATATTATTTTTGTTATTTTAATTTGTTGACTTCAGAGGAAGGCAGTATTATGCAACCAAGTCAAGATTTCAATATCCCTTGGCCAAATAGTATTATAGTCACCTTAAGCTCACCATCATTCCCTATAATAACAGATAGAGGTGGATGTTTAACTACTTGAGAAACATTGGTTTTGAAAACATGACAGCATCTTTTCTATACCATATCTAATAGTAATAGCTAATGTGTCAAATACTATACTCAAGGCAGAAATATAGGGCCACCCTTGAAAATGTACTTTTCCTCACCCTACGTCCAATTTAGTAGCATCCCTGGTGGTTTTAATTGCAGTGATTTCTTGGCTTTGACCTCTTTCCTTCACCTTTGTTAAATCATCATGATCATACATCCACATTATTGGAACAGAATTTTCACTGGGTCTCCTCAGTTCAGTGCTCCTCTTCAATCCATTCAATCCACTCTCCACAAGGAGCAAAAGTGATCTTAAAATTCAAATGGAATCATGTCAACACTTTGCTTAAAATCCTTCTGTGGTTTCTCATAGCAATAAAATAAAATCTATACACTAGAGCAAAGAGTATAATTTCTGCATCCGTTGGCCCCTATTTATGTCTCCACTTCTACTTTGTTCCTAACCCACGATCTTGTAGTCACACTGCTCATTTTTCAGTCCTTTCAATGAGCCAAGCACATTGCCACCTCATGGTCACAGCCTAAGCTCCCCCCTCTAAATGGAATGTTCTCCCCACATGTCATGTGACTAATTCCTTCTATCTTTTGGGTGTCAATCTTAAATGTCACCTCCCTATAGAGATCTAATCTGACAAAACTACCTAGAATATGTTCCCCCATTCTCATTCTTGATCTTAGTGTCTTCTTTGGTCTTTTTGTAACAAATTTCCATGTAAAGTCATTTTGTGCATATATTTACTTGTCTTTTTTGGGGATGGGTATTATGTCTTCCCATAAAATATGTGTTCCAAAAGAATAGGTACTGTTACCGTCTTCTTCACTATTATTCCCTCAGCAAAACCTAGTAGAGAATAAAAGATAATCAACATATAATTTTTGAATGAATAAAGGTGAGTTCTCAAGCTTTGAAATTTTCATGTATGTGATATTTAAGACAGAAATTTATTAGGATGGTCATAACACTATTGACCTTTTTTTGAGATGGAGTCCCACTCTGTCGCCCAGGCTCAAGTGCAGTGGCATGATCTCAGCTCACTGCAACCTCTGCCTCCAAGGTTCAAGCGATTCTCCTGCCTCAACCTCCCTAGTAGCTGGGATTACAGGCACATGGCACCACACCTGGATGAGTTTTGTATTTTTAGTGAAGACAGGGTTTTGCCATGTTTGCCAGGCTGGTCTCGAACTCCTGACCTCAGGTGACCCACCCACCTCGGCCTCCCAAAGTGCTGGGATTACAGACGTGAACCACTACGTCTGGCCCATTATTGACTTTTAAACCAAATAGTAACATGTAAATCTATATACATACATATGTGTATATATACTTTCTGTATACATATATTTGTATATGCATATATGTTCTCTGTAGACATAATTGTTATTTGTGATAGTTATGTTCTATAATGTTTATTTGAACACTGATATAGCAAACACTGGATAATTGCTCTTAGAGGAAATATGGAACTAGGTTCCTGCAAGCCCTCTGCTCACAAAATTTTTATTAATCAATGCATAACCTTGTTACCATTTTCTTTCTTTTATTGTTTAGGCAAGAAAACTTAAGATCTACCTCTTAGCAAGTTTCAAGTATGCATTATAGTATTGTTAACTATGAGCATCATGCTGTACGTTAGATTTCTAGAGCTTAATTTGTTTTGCATAACTGAAACTTGATACACTTTGACCAACTTCCCATTTCTCCCTTCCACTATTTAAAGCCATAAAACCTCCCAAACAAAACCATGTAACTTTGTTTTATGTGTGTTGTGATATAAAGACACCTTATTTAACATGTTGTTGATTCATTAACGTTGAACTTATGGACAACCGGTCTATAACTCATGCCTGAACAAAGCTTAGCAATATATATTTTTCCATAAGGCCATGGCAGCTTTCCTGTGTTCCAGAACACTAGAAAGCATTTCAACACTACAGTTTGGAGCCATTTTAAATAGCAAAATTATCGACAAAAAATCCCATGCAAAAATACAAGAAATATGGCACTAAATGGACTACCAAAGTGTTAAGGTGTTGGAAAAGTATGACACTTTCTAGTAGTACGAGAGCTGAAACAACAACAAGAACAACAAGATCATTGTAGGTAGCCAGGGGCAAACACCAAGAAGCTACAAACTGAAGGGTTTCAAGAAAAGTGAGTCAAATATTACATGATTTCTGATTTTGACCATCTCTGAACACTTTCTGATTTCAAAATATGAAATTTATTAGAGAAGGTACGTAATACTCATGGTATTTTTCATGTGTCTGACTAGATTTGCTTTGGTGCATTTTAAGAAAGATGGGGAAAGCAAACCTCTAATTTTATACTCTATTGGGCTGTCCCTTCAGCATTTCCAGTGACAATTTTATGGAAGTCGATTACTGAACTAAAATTAAGCTCTTGAGTGATTTAATGATATTAACTTCAGGTAAGTCTCATTTTGATATGTCTAATAATGATGTAACACACTGCATTCTTGAAGTCTGCTGGAGATATTGATTACACATCAGGAATGCATTTAAACTAATTCATAAGATTCTTGTCAAATCAGTTGTCTGGCAGTTTATGTAATAAAAGACATGATGAGTGATTAGGAAGCATCACTTTATATAGAGGGTCTCCCCTAAAAGCCCTTCTATTATATTGTATGGATGTGCTGTCTTGATGAAATAGTAAACCAATTTACCCTTAGTCATGGTGTTTCACTCATATTTAACATAGAGAGGTGTCTATACTCTTGTGTTGTTCAACAATATAAGCCTAGGTTACCTGATTCATTTATGCTTCATCTACTTTCATTCTGACAACAGCAATTTATCATCTTGTAAGACATAGAAGAATAGGTAAACTTCCCATTGATAGTATCTAATAATGTTGCACATTCTTGAATTTTATAAATTATTTTCATAACCATGTTTCATTTAATAAACTTAAAAATTACATGGAGTAGATTCAGATACTATTTTGACCACTTTATATAATGAAAATTGAAGTTCAGAGGATTAAGTGCCCTGTCTAAGCTACCATAGTTAGTAAGTTTAAATTCAGATTGTATTTTTTAGTGTGCCTTCTATGTAGTATATTTCATCTTTTTATGCTTAGGAAACTAAAGAATAAGAGAAATCAAATTTTGAGAAAACAAATTTTGACAACAAACTAAATCTCGTATGTTCTTGAGGGTAAAATAATAATAATAATTTATTATTATTATTATACTTTAAGTTCTAGGGTACATGTGCACAATGTGCAGGTTCGTTACATATGTATACATGTGCCATGTTGGTGTGCTGCATCCATTAACTCGTCATTTACATTAGGTATATCTCCTAATGCTATCCCTCCTCCCTCCCCCCTCCCCACAATAGGACCCGGTGTGTGATGTTCCCCTTCCTGTGTCCAAGTGTTCTCATTGTTCAATTCCCACCTATGAGTGAGAACATGCGGTGTTTGGTTTTCTGTTCTTGTGATAGTTTGCTGAGAATGATGGTTTCCAGCTATATCCATGTCCTTGCAAAGGACATGAACTCATCTTTTTTTATAGATGCATAGTATTCCATGGTGTGTATGTGCCACATTTTCTTAATCCAGTCTGTCACTGATGGACATTTGAGTTGGTTCCAAGTTTTTGCTATTGTGAATAGTGTTGCAATAAACATACGTGTGTATGTGTCTTTATAGCAGCATGATTTATAATCCTTTGGGTAGATACCCAGTAATGGGATGGCTAGGTCATATGGTATTTCTAGTTCTAGATCCTTGAGGAACCGCCATACTGTTTTCCACAATGGTTGAACTAGTTTACAATCCCACCAACAGTGTAAAAGTGTTCCTATTTCTCCACATCCTCTCCAGCACCTGTTGTTTCCTGACTTTTTAATGATTGCCATTCTAACTGGTGTGAAACGATATCTCATTGTGGTTTTGATTTGCATTTCTCTGATG
>NW_016803658.1:807263-833989 GCF_001698545.2 Rhinopithecus bieti | reverse complement strand
GTGTCCTTTGTAGGGACATGGATGCAGCTGGAAACCATCATTCTTAGCAAACTATCACAAGAAGAGAAAACCAAACACCGCATGTTCTCACTCATAGGTGGGAACTGAACAATGAGATCACTTGGACTCGGGAAGGGGAACATCACACACTGGGGCCTATCATGGGGAGGGGGGAGGGGGGAGGGATTGCATTGGGGAGTTATACATGATATAAATGATGAATTGATGGGTGCTGACGAGTTGATGGGTGCAGCACACCAACATGGCACAAATATACATATGTAACAAACCTGCATGTTATGCACATGTACCCTAGAACTTAAAGTATAATAAAAAAGAAAAAAAAAAGAAAAAAAAAATAGTCTGCTGAATTTGCAAATTTGCACCAGAGTCTGGAAGATAGGAATATACATATAGATATATAAATATAGTACGCGTAAAGTCCGATAGTAATTGATGATCATTTTCTAGTTAGTAACCAAGCCTTACCTAATCAGCAAGGATAGCTTAGGGAGTGGGGATGGAGAGTCAAGGAGCAACCCTACCCAGCAAGTGGGGAAAGACCTGAAAGATGCAGGTGCTATCAACAAACTGTATTTGGATACTGGAACACAGTTGAAGATACTGAGATGAGAACCCTTTCCAAATGGAGGAGAGCATTCCTTGAGGGGAGAAGTATATGAGATTGCTGGTCTGCAATCTTACTGGGAATGAGGGAGAACATTCAGATGAATCCATGAAACCAACTTTGATAAAAGGAGCAAATATCATAGGAGGGGAAGGAGGGAGTTGTGGTAGGTCCTTGATGACTTATACAGATAAAGAACTGGAAAACTACCCTGAAATAACACTTAGACTATCTGCTGCCTACACACCAGCTATAGAGCCTAGATAATATGAAAAACAAAGGGTATTTGAGATCAAAATACAGGATAATGTGATTTTGTGGCTATGACTGAGATTTCGCAGGATAGTTTCTGTCTGAACTTGGTTGTCGATACTGAAACCCTGACTGGAAGCTTAAGCCTCCCTGGCTCCAGGCTTTGCAAGGCATCTTTTCTTGGAACCTCAATTCTACCCAGGTTTTCTTTGGCACAGGGTAGGGAGCCATTAAAATTCTTAAAAAAAGAAAACTGGTTTAATAACACCAATTTGTTATTTTTATGTGCTATTACAAAGGCCTGGGGGTTGGGAGATGGTGTTCAAGGGATTTTGACGCTGATCAATGTAACAGAAGTGACCATGAAAGGCAGTAACACCTAACACGCTTTACTGAGCAGCACTTAGTACTGAGTTACCTAAGAGGGGAAGTCTGTCACAGCACACGATCATCCAGAGGCTTCAGATGGGGAGCCACCCTCCAGGAGATGAGGAGGGCAAGGGAATCCCTGGGTGAGAGCAAGATCGGAAAGGGTGCTTCCTATGTAAGTGATGTCACTCAGCAGTCTGACACAGGTCTCTGGGTCAGAGACCTCCAAAGGGCCATAGCAGTTTGGTTATATAACCACAGTGTTCTACCTTATCAATGGGTAACAGCTGCCAGGTAAGATTTCACAGAGTACGCAAAGCAGGCAGGCTCTAAACAGTTAAAACTCTGTGTTTTTGAAACAACTGAACATGTCAAGTTTAAGGTTGGTGCTAGTGGGCTTTTGAACTGATGGGTCTTAGCCTGCAGTGAAGAAATAAACAAACTGACGTATACAGAGAAGTAATCTTTGGTTCATTTATATAACAGCTATAATAAATGCTTATTATAAAAAATTTCAAACAATACAAAAGTAAAAGAGGAAAGGAAAACTACTCTGTATCTTTCAACCCATAGATAAGTACTATTAAGATTTTGGTCTGTATTAATATTTGTACACGTGCATACACACACACACACAATATAAACACATTGTTGTAGACATAAGTATAGATCTGTATAATTTTATTTTGCATAGAATTTTGTGTGTATGCTTATATTATAGTTTACTTTGAAAATCCTTATTGATATATATTTAGGTTAATCCATTTTTTTACTAATATAAACAATTCTTCAATTACCAAACTTGCATTCATTTTCCAATTTTCATAAATTCCTAGAAGTGGGCTTACTGAATCAAAGTGTATGCACATTTAACCTTTTTTTTTATACCAATTGCTACATTGCCTTTCAAATTTTTATTAATTTATTCTTCATGTTATATTTATGAACTTTAGATTAAGTTAGAAGGGCTTATAATAAAAGTTAAAATAGAAACTGAATTGACACATGTAAAAGTTGCTACGGGGAAAACTTTTCTCTTAAAATTATATTTGGAACAAGAAGGTGATTACAGAAGGTATATGTCTACCATCCTTTCACTCTTGCAGATGATCCACCTTCACTGTTTCAGATAAAGTAGCAGTCAACAGGAAGGAAGTCTTTCTGCCTTCAGTTTCTACCCCTCAACCTCATCTTCATTCCAGGTTACCTACTACTGATTCAGAGGAAGAGGCAGTTCTACTTCTTTCTGAAGTTCTTGGTCTAACTGTTTCATAGATTTGTCACTCTTGCACTCTCTCTCCACCAAAATTTCTCTTAAAACTAGAAACCTGTTCAAAATATCTTCATTCTAAAAGCAATTCTTTTGACTATGCCTCCTCTTCAAGTCATCACCTCGGAGAAAAGAAAAACATGACAAGTGCCGAGCATTTAAACGTGCATACAAAATTGACCGCTGCACTATCTTAAGCTTAACACAACATTTATGAGCCTCTTAAAATACTGTTATATTTTTGTGACATAAAGCAAAGTAATAATCAATTCAAAGAGATAA
This sequence comes from Rhinopithecus bieti, assembly GCF_001698545.2. Classification (NCBI taxonomy): domain Eukaryota; kingdom Metazoa; phylum Chordata; class Mammalia; order Primates; family Cercopithecidae; genus Rhinopithecus; species Rhinopithecus bieti. Next base: position 831,188 of record NW_016803658.1, on the reverse strand, counting down.
TTTATAATACTTTCCTTAATAAATCATAATTTAATGCAAATAATACTTTCTCATGTGGAGTTAACTCTCTCTTTGGCCTCATATTTCATCCTTCCTCTTTCAGCTCGTGGAGACCTACTGAACTCTTTCTGAGTGACTTGGTTCTCCTCTACTTGCAAAGGAGGCAAATTCAACTCTAACTTTTCTCTTGTGATCTTTGTGTTATTCCCTGACACCTGCCTCCCTCCATCTAATCACAACACTCAAGCATAGTCTACATATCCTGCCTCTACTTTCTCCCTTTCCACTTGTTCTTTAACCCACTGCAGTATGATTTCTGTTTCTACCAACTAACTGAAGCTGTTTTGGCAAAGCTCAAAAATATTGAACATATAATTTACAAATTCAGTAGTTTATTTTAACTTTGTATCCAGAGTGATCTCTCTGTGGAATTTGACCATTTCTGCCTTGAAATTCTCCCTCATCCCAATATCCTCATTACTGTTTCCCTCATTATTTTCCTTCTGCCTCTCTGATTTCTTCTTTTTAGTGTTTTCCTCCCCTCTGGTTCCTTTTCCTTAGCATAACTCTTAAACATTGTTTTTCTTCAAGGCCTCTGTATTAGTCATTTTTTGCTGTGTAAAAGATCTCAAAGCTCAGTGGTAGAGAACAACAATGCATTACTCTACTCTCATGTCTCCAAGTTGGCTGAAGGTAACCTTAGAGTTAAACTGGCTTCCATTCCAAATGCAGTTGGTTCCAGGTCTCCACAAGTCTCTCATCCTCCTTTGACCAGTAGCCTGGTTGGGGCATACTCTTTTCATGGTGCTGACAAAAGTGCAAGAGGGTAAGGCCAACCATTCATGCAATGATATTGTAAAATATATATTTTGTCCTCGTCCCCAGTTTTCTAACACAAAATTCCTTAAATATTTGAAATCTTCATAGTGGTAAATGTCTTTTTGTATGCTAAAAAGTTGACTGATGACTAACAGCTACTAGGTAGCTTCAGGATGGAGTCTGGTCACTGGAAAGACCACATAGCAGGATTAGAGGAGTTACTCAGCTCCACCATCCAGCCTTCAGGGAGGGGAGAGGACATGAAGGTTAAGTTGATCACTAGTGGCCAATAATTTAATTGATCACGCTTAAGTAATGAAACGTCTATAAAAACCGAAAGGACCAGGTTGAGAGAGCTTGTAGACAGATGAACACATGGGGGCTTAGACGTTTATAAGCCAGGAAGGTGATGCACTCCAACTCCTTGGGGACAGATGCTTCTGGTCTTGGGATCCTTCCAGAACTTGCCCTATGTGCCTCTTAACCAAGCTATTTATTTGTAACCTTTAAAGTATCCTTTGTAATAAGCTGGTAAACATAAGTTAGTGTTTCCCAAAAGTCTATTAGCTGCTCTAGCAAACTAACCAAACCTGAGGAGGAGGTTGTGGAAACCCTAATTTATAGCTGGTCAGTCAGAAGCACGGGTACAACAATCTGGGGCTCTTGTTTGGCATCTGAAAGGTTGTGAGGGGACAGTCTTAAGAACTGAGCCTTCAACCTGTGGGCTCTGATGCTATCTCCAGATAAATAGCATTAGAAAACCAAATCAAAGGATACTCAGACAGTGTTAACTGTAAAATTAATTATTTGGTGCTATAGTTCGAATGTTTGTCTCCTCCAAAGCTCATGTTGAAACTGAATTCCCAGTGTAGCAATATTGACAGGCGGGGCCTTTAAGATCTGATTGTATCATGAAGGCTCTGCTCTCATGAGTGAATTAATCCATTAATAAATGAATGGATTAATCTTTTAATGGATTAATACACTAATGGGTTATCACAAGAATGGGCCTGGTGACTTTATAAGCAGAAAAAGAGAGCTCTGAGCAAGCATGTTCAGCCCCCTCACCACGTGATGCCCTGTGCTGCCTCAGGACTCTGCAGAGAGTCCTCACAGCGAGAAGGCCCTCACCAGATATGACCCCTTGACCCTGGGCTTCTCAGCCTCTATCACTGTAAGAAAAAAATCCCTTTTCTTTATAAATTACTCCTTTCTAGGTATTCTGTTGTAAGTATCAGAAAATGGGCCAAGATACTTGGTGTGTCTGTTGGGGTGGGGAAACTCCCACGTATTTGGTCACAGAAGTATTCTCTGTGGAAAGAGGAAAAGCTGTTTTAATCTACACAAATGCACATTTGAAATTTTTGCTTATATTATATCTACTAACATCTTACCTCCCAAAGGAAGTCACATGGTCAAATTCAAAATCAAGTGATGAAATAGTATTCTGTGCTTATCATGAAGCCATGACAAGGGGTGGATACATAATACTACTACAGGGGAGTGAGGAATTGCGACCAATAATACAGTCTACTAAACTTTCTAATTCCCTAGAAGACCCTGAGTGATCTGACCCTAACTACTTCTATAATCTTGTGTCTTGACACTTCTCTTCATTGCAATGTTGCAGATGTAAATCTGTATTTTAGTTTCTCTAATGCCAGATTAAGTCAGATTCTCTTGTTATATCTTCTTACGCATTGCATATTTTTTCTATTCTGTGCTTACCGTACTTTTGATGGTATAATTTCTTTGTTTCTTTACTCAGTTGTTTGATTTTTTTCTTCCTCCCTAGAAGTTAAGTTTCTTTGTGGTAAGAATTGTCTTTATTTTGTTCATTGTATTTCTAGTGCCTATTTATTCTTAATATAATAGGTGTTCAATACATGAAGGAATTGATGGATCTATGTGTTCTTCCTAAGCAATTTCATCCATGTCTATGTCTTCAACTCTCACCAAATTTAAGTCTAGAATGTAAAATCTTTTCTGGGCTCAAATCTATGTTTCCAACTGAATATTCCATGACCACTTCACACTGTGCATGTCTAGAAGTCAAATCTTTCTTCTCTTCCTGCTTGTGAAAACATTACAATTCACTGGACCACCTGTGATGGTTAGTTTTATGTCAGCTTGACTGGGCCACAAGGTGCTTCCATGTTTGGCTAAACATCATTCTGAGTATGATTGTGAGGGTGTTTCTGGATGAGACTGACATTTCAATCAGTAGAGTGAGTAAAGCAGATTGTCCTCCCAGTGTAGGTGGGCCTCAGCCAATCTGTTGAAGACATGATTAGAACAAGAAGTTTGAGCAAAGGAGAATTCACTCTCTCCACATGATTGTCTTTGAGTTAGAACATGAGTCTATTCCTCCCTTTGAACTTTTACTTGGACTGGAATCTATACCATCTGCTCCCCACTGGTTCTCAAGCTTCAGACTTATACTGAAACTATACCATGTAATCTTCTGGGCCTCTAGCTTGCTGAGTATAGATCTTGAAACATCTCTACCTACATAATCATGCGAACCAATTCTTTATAATAAATCTCATTCTCTATCATCTATCCCTCTACCTAGCTACTTACCTATTCATCCATCATATTGATTCTGTTTCTCTTGAGAACTCTAATATACCACATAAAGCAAAATCCTGGAAATTGTCTCCAGCTCCATGATTTCCTAAACTTTTACATGTAATTTGCCTCTATAATATGCTTTTTACTTCTGCAATATCTTTCTGATTAGTATCCTGATTTTTTCTTCTCTATCATGAATAACACTGGCACTAAAAGCAAAAAAAAAAAAAAAAAAAAAAAAAAAAAAAAAAATTGTTAAGAAGAAAAGGAACTCCAAGATTGGGTAGAACAATCTAAGAAAACAGCTGGCAGTTCTAAATGTGTTCCAAGTTTCCTGGCCAGGATGAGTCACATCCTAGAGAGTGAAGAACACATACCAAAGACATCCCCATGATGGATTGCTGAGGAAATGTGAAAACATTAGATAAAGCAAAATAATGGAAAAATTAGAGGTGGGGAGCAAGGGATTCATAGGCAATTAAGCTGCAATGTTCCGTTGTCTTCCTTAGGGACAGGATATCGAAAATTCCTCTTTTCAGAGACAGTGCACATGAGAGTGTCGGTATCACAAATTGTGAGCTTTCACAAAAAAAGCATAAGTGACACTGCATTAAGGTAATTATAATAAAAAAAGTAAAAAATATATATATTTTCTTTATAGATGATACTAGCATAGAATACTGAAATATTTTTTGGACATTTACTTGTCAATCCTTTTGGGGGGAAGGTGGAAGGACTGTATGGCAAGAATGTCCCCTCCTCTAATTGATAATGTGTAGCCCACCATCACCATTATGACATACTTCTAATGTTTGCTTACATAGAATCTTGATAATATTTATGATTTTATCATGAATGTGTTATCTTTATTCAAATAATAAACATCCTTCTGATGTGCAAAAATATTTAAAAGTAGAATTTTGTTTTAAAACAATAGCCTTAGAAATATAGAAATTAGGGATATCAGTATGTTCAGGTTTATAATATAATTAGTGTGTAGAAGTGATAGTGGAGGGCAAATGAAGTATACATAATGCTCTTTCACTTTTCTTGGATTGCATTGTCTAGACTACATTTAAATGTTTGCTTGAGCTAGAAATCCAAATCCTCTGCTTCTCATGTCACTTATCCACAAACAGAAGCAATAAGTAACAATAGACATAGTTACAAGGGCAAAAAATGAGAAAACGTTTGTAAGTATGAAAAGAGCATGTGGAAGTTTAGAAAACAGGTTGATAATGTGTTTTGCTAGTATACTGGAAGGGATGAAATAGAGCATCTTTGTAAAATAACTGTTATATCAAATAATTTGTATAAGGTTCAAAAATAAATTACTTTTACAAGCAACTCTGTCCAAGATCTAGAAATGAAGCTATATCCTTTGCTTTCATTTTTGTTATCAATAATAATGAATAGAAGCCATTACTGAAACAACATGTTGAGTGGTGGAATAATGAAAAGAGGAATACTTTTTGTATCTGTCAATTTTCATACTGCTGATAAAGACATACCCAAGACTGAGCAACTTAAAAAAGAAAGAGGCTTAATGTGACTTACAGTTCCACATGGGTAGGGAAGCCTCACAATCATGGCAGAAGACAAGGAGGAACAAGTCACATCTGACGTGGATGGTGGCAGGCAAAAAAAAATGAAAGAGCTTGTGTCAGGGAATAATACCTCTTTTTGAAACTATCAGATTTTGTGAGACTTATTCACTATTACGAGAAAAGCACAGGAAAGACTTGCCCCCGTACTTCAATTACCTGCCACCAGGTCCCTTCCACAACATGTGGGAATTCAAAATAAGATTTGGGTGGGGACAGAGTCAAACCATATTATTCTGCCCTTGGCCCCTCCCAAATCTCATGTTCTCACATTTCAAAACCAATCATGCCTTCCCAACAAGTCCCCTAAAGTCTTAACTCATTTCAGAATTAACTCAAAAGTCCACAGTACAAAGTCTTTTATATGAGCCTACACAATCAAAAGCAAGTTAGTAACTTCCTAGATACAATTGGGGTACAGGCATTGCATAAATACAGCCATTCCAAATAGGAGAAATTGGCCAAAACAAAGGGGCTACAGGCCCCATGCAAGTCCAAAACCCAGCAGGACAGTCAAATTTTAAAGCTCCAAAATGATCTCCTTTGACTCTTTTGATACTGATGCAAAAGGGGGATTCCCATGGTCTTGGGCAGCTCTGCCCCTGTGGCTTTGCAGGGTACAGACTCCCTCATGGCTGCTTTCATGGGCTGGCGTTGAGTATCTACAGCTTTTCCAGGTGCACAGTGCAAGCTGTCAGTGGATCCACCATTTTGGGGTCTGGAGGACAGTGTCCCTATTCTCACAGCTCCACTAGGTGGTGCCCCAGTAGGGACTCTGTGTAAGGGCTCCCACCTTGCATTTCCCTTCTGCACTGCCCTAAGAGATGTTCCCCATGAGGGCCCCACCCCTGCAGCAAACTTTTGCATGGGCATCCAGGCGTTTCCATACATCTTCTGAAATCTAGGCGGAGGTTCCCAAACCCCAATTCTTGACTTCTGTGCACTGGATGCCTCAACACCACGTGGAAGCTGTGAAGGCTTGGGGCTTGCACCCTCTGAAGTCACAACCTGAGCTCTATGTTGGCCCCTTTCAGCCATGGCTGGAGCAGCTGGGATGTGGGGCACCAAGTCCCTAGCCTGCACACAGCACAGGGACCGTGGGACCAGCCCCTGAAACCACTTTTTCCTCTTAGGCCTCTGGGCCTGTGATAGGAGGGGCTGCTGTGGAGACCTCTGACATGCCCTGGAGATATTTTCCCCACTGTCTTGGGGATTAACATTCAACTCCTTGTTACTTATGCAAGTTGATGAAGCTGGCTTGACTTTCTCCTCAGAAAATGGAATTTTCTTTTCTGTCGCATTGTCAGGTCTCAAATTTTCCAAACTTTAATGCTCTACTTTCCTTATAAATGTGAATGCCTTTAGCAACACCCAAGTCACATCTTGAGTGCTTTGCTGCTTCGAAATTTCTTCTGCTAGATACCTTAAATTATCTCTTTCAAGTTTAAAGTACCACAAATCTCTAGGGCAGGGGCAAAATGCTGCCAGTCTCTTTGCTAAAAGATAGCAAGAGTGACCTTTACTCCATGGAGTTCCCAACGAGTTATTCATCTCCATCTGAGACCATCTCAGTCTAGACTTTATTGTCCACATCACTATCAGCATTTTGGACAAAGCCATTCAACAAGTCTCTAGGAGGTTCCAAACTTTCCCACATTTTCCTGTCTTCTTCTGAGCCCTCCAAACTGTTCCAACCTCTGCCTATTACGCAGCTCCAAAGTCACTTCCACATTTTTGGGTATCTTTACAGTAGCTCCCCACTCTACTGGTACCAATTTACTGTACTAGTTAGTTTTCATGCTACTGATAAAGACATACCCAAGACTGAGCAACTTACAAAAGAAAGAGGTTTAATTGGACTTACAGTTCCATGTGGCTAGGGAAGCCTCACACTCATGGTGGATGGTTAGGAGGAGCAAGTCACATCTTACATGGATGGTGGCAGGCAAAAAATGAAAGAGCTTGTTTAGGGGAATGCCTATTTTTAAAACCATCAGATCTCATGAGACTTATTCACTATCACAAGAGCAGCACGGGAAAGACTTGGCCCCATGATTCAATTACCTCCTAGCAGGTAACTCCCACAACATGTGGGAATTTAAGACAAGATTTGTGTGGGAACACAGCCAAAACATATCACTTTTTATTCAAAAAAATATGATTTTATGACATTAGATGATTATCAATGTATTTTAAGGACCTAGGGCTCAACAACCACTATTGGATGCATCTGCATTTATCTTCCATGATCTCTTTTTTTCTTCCTTCATTTATGCATTCATTCATTCAAAAAGGATTAATCATGGGCCCCGTATCTATGAAGTGTTGTTATAGACACAGGGGATAAGGCAAAAAACAAAAAATCTACCAATTTCCCTACGCTCTTAGAGTTTACTTTCTAGCAGGGTGATCATTCAAGGCCAGACATGGCCTCACTGATGTGTTTATGTAAAGACTGGAAGGATATGAATGAGCCTTGTGGATATCTGGAGGGAGATGTTTTAAGGAGAGGAGAAACACCTGCAAAGGCCCTGGATTGGGATCATGCCTGGTGTGTTGAAGAAAGAGCAAGAAAGCCAGTGTGGCTGGAGAGCAGTGAGCATGGAAGAGAGCAATAGGAGTTGAGATCAGAGAACACATAGGGCCTTGTAGAATATGGTAAGGCCTCTGGCTTTATTAGGTGTGATATGGGAAGCAAATCATGGTTGTTTTGTTTTGAATAAATGCTTTATTTTTAAATAATTTTAAATATATAGAAAAGTTACTGAGATACCATGCAGATCCTGTATATATGTCATCCAGCTTCCCCTAACGTTAATATCTTATATAACCTTAGTGAATCTATTGAAACTAAGAAATGGATGTTGGTGCAATACTAGTAGTCAAACTACAGACTTTGTTTGGATTTTCCAGTTTTTCCACTATTGTCTTTTTACTTTTGTCTTGATTCTGATCTAATCTAGAATACCACATTACATTTAGAAATGGAGGATTTTGAGTATAGGACTGACATGACCTGAACTTCATTGTGCATTCTTACTCTGGCTGCTGTGTATACTTGGAACTCTTTTGATATATGCAGTATTCTTACTTTACCAAAGCAGTGAATATCCACAATAAAATTGTATCTGGTGGTAGATGCTTTTCCAGTTTCTTATTCAGTGGTAGATGCTTTTCATCCAACCTGACACTAAGTAAATAGAACCCATTAATTCCCAGCAGGTATTAAGTAATTCAGCCATACATTTGGGTACATATATTTTAAAAAGTACTTGTTTGTTCAGCAGAAGAAACTAAGGCTCAGAAACAGGATCATTGTTCAAGAGTGTGACTAAATCAATTACCAAAACACAGCTCATAATGGAGGAAAGTTTGTCTTTGGATTTAGCTTTTGTGTTCCCGTTTTAGGGTACAATTGGGTCAGCATATTTGATGTCCAATTAGACAGCATTTTGTAGCATTACACACCGACAAACTGCTTTTATAAGTATTCCCATAATTAATTAAATACAAAACACACTACATCAAGCGTTACCTAGAAGAGATTTCATTTATCTGACTTAAAGAGACAGAAAACGGGCCGGGCGCCGTGGCTCAAGCCTGTAATCCCAGCACTTTGGGAGGCCGAGACGGGCGGATCACGAGGTCAGGAGATCGAGACCATCCTGGCTAACACTGTGAAACCCCGTCTCTACTAAAAAATACAAAAAACTAGCCAGGCGAGGTGGCGGGCGCCTGTAGTCCCAGCTACTCGGGAGGCTGAGGCCGGAGAATGGCGTGAACCCGGGAGGCGGAGCTTGCAGTGAGCTGAGATCCGGCCACTGCACTCCAGCCCGGGCGACAGAGCGAGACTCCGTCTCAAAAAAAAAAAAAAAAAAAAGAAAACGGAAGGTCAGGATGTCCCGGTTAACAAAATATCAGAATTATGTAACTTAAAGCACCATGTGATCCAACCACATGTTTTAAGTAATTACCATTAGTGTGTGATACTGTTGAATTAAATCTCACCACACCATAGACACCTTGCTATCCTTCCCATGAGGGTTAATGGGCCATTGCATTGTCCCGGTAAACTTACTTAGAGACTACATAGTTGACCAAGTAATAGGTTCAATTTCTCCTTAACATTTCATTCTGAGATTTATTCTTTTAATGAATTCTGTCAACTGTGAAGGAAACATTTCATGCTGATGTGGATTATGCACCACCTACTAAAATGACACACACTATCCCATAAAATGTGTTTAGGACCTATTATTTGCTCTTCACACTCTTGGCAGTTGTACATTTTTGCTACCAGTTTCAGATTATACGGTTTTAATACTATTTAAGAAGAATTCTCCTGAAGATAGTTAACTTCCTTTAATTAGAGCATTTTCTTATGTCTTAATATAATGATACATTTTTACTAATTTTAGTATGGAAATCCAGAAATTTCTTCTTTTATGAAAAGCTATTCTACCAAACACAGTGTCTCCAGCTTATATATTTTCATGTGAATTTACAATTCCAAGCTTCATCTAAGACAAATATCCCTAAAAGTAAGAAATGTAGATTTGTATAAGGAATATCAAAATTGCTTAAGATTTCTTAACTTTAGTAAAATTAGAAAAGAAGTTTTTTGAAAGTTAAAACCACTAGATAAACAGACTGAGGAATGATGTAAAAGAGGTCATTGAACAAGCAATTAATCATGTTTTATGAAAATTTACAAGGAATCACAATAAAATTTGATGTTATTCAAGGTCAGCTATGGAGGCCATGGTTCTTATGACAATTGCCACATTAAAATGTGTATGATATCTCTTTTGAAATCAGTGTTACAAGCTAATATGTGCTTATCTAGAAGGCCCTTTCAACTTTTGATTTGTACGAATCTGTTGACCTGAAAGCTCCCTCTCATTGTTCTACCTTCACTCTAGTGAAAGGATTATGTGTTATATTGTCTGCCCTGCCAGACAATCTTCAGGCACTGGTATTATCTTTACCTCTTTTTCTCAATAGACACACACTCTGATTAATTGCCTAATAGAATGTAAACTAATTGAGGTTTATTTCCCTTGTAAGATTTTAACATTAAAAATTATAGATATGACTATAATCCAAATGACTTTGCCAGAAGAAATGCATATTGAAAATTCTGTAATTTGTATTGAATACTATCAGATCTTGGTAAATATCAGGCACATCTTCTAGGAAATATAAAAATAGCAAACATTCTATTCTTTCTTCTCTGTTTTTCTAAATACTTGAAGAAAATTATTCATAGAATAATTTTCATAGAATCACTTATAGGTAGCATTATCCAATAGAATGATCTCCTACAGATATCAAGAAGAGGTCAATTTTTTTGTAGAAATAAAGAACATATGTTCTTAAAAGCAAATATTTATCATAGCTATAAAAATTGTAGCCATCTATTATAACTGTGTGTGAACTTCATTTGTGAAGTTGGTATTATTTACTATTAGTAGAAACTAATCTATTGGCTATCTTTAAAGTACTGCTGTTCGGTAGTAGTACCAATGATAATTGTTAATACTTATAGAACACTTACTATGTGCTAGATACTATGCTTATTACTTGTATTTACATGGCTGAAAATGGCTACTACTTTCTTATGTCATCCTTTGTAATCAACAAGACAACTTTTGACATAAAGTATATCTCCAAAACCAAGACATATCTGTTAATTATGCCTATTTAGATGTGTAAGCAATGATTTGAAAATCAATGACAAATAATCTACTTCCTATACAAATCAAAAGCCTACTTAAGTCAGTTTAATTCTGAGAGTTTTCTACTTCATTTGTGTTGCACCCTAACATTTTATTAAATTTTATGGGCTTATTTGCCTAAGAAGTATAGTTCAGTACTTGCAGTTATCTTTTGAGATAATGCCCTTTTTGTAAGTCTTGTATATTCTATACTCTAACTAAAAAGTTAATCCCAGAGGATTTGCTTCTTGATTGCAACTAACTAAAACAAGAAAATATTTGTACACAAGCAGGGCTTGAAACTAAGTGGAAAATTCTTTGAATATTACATTCAATTTCACATTTATTCATATTTTCAACAAATAAGCACAGTATTCCCACCACCCTTTATCCTTGGTTTCACCTTCCAAAGCTTCAGGTATCTACAGTCAACTACAGTTCAAAAATATTAAATGTAAAATTCCAGCAATAAACAATTCATAAGTATTAAATGCTAGTTCACAATGCCTTTGTAATTTACCTCATCTCATCTCACCATGTAGGCATTTTATTATCTTACACCATCACAAGAGGAAGCAGGATGAGTACAGTGTAATAAGGTATTTTGAGAAAGGAAGACCACATTCATATAACTTTTATTACACTATATTGTTATAATCATTCTATTTTGATTAGTTGTTATTGTTAATCTCTCACTGTGTCTAATTTATAAATTAAACTTTAAAAAATTTTAGTTTTCGGTTTTGTGAGTACATATATTTGTGGGTTATATGAGATACTTTGATACAGGAATGAAATGTCTAATAATTACTTTATGGTAAATGGGGAATCCATCCCCTAAAGTATTTATCCCTTGTTTTACAAACACTCCAATTATACTCTTTTAATTATTTTTAAATGTATAATTCAATAATTATTAATTATAGCCACCCTGTTGTGCTATCAAATACTTAATCTTACTCATTCTTTCTAACTGCTTTTTGTAACCATTAACCATCCCCACTTGCCCCCAACTATGCCACTATCCTCCCCAGCTTCTGGTAATCTTCCTTCCACTCTATCTCCATGAGTTCAATTGTTTTATAATTTTTAGCTCCTATAAATAAGTGAGAACATGTGAAGTTTGTCTTTCTGTGCCTTGCTTACTTCACATACCATAATGACCTCCAATTTCATTCATGTTTTTGCAAATGACAGAATCAAATTCTTTTTCATGACTCAATAGTGTTTCATTGTGTATATATGCCACATTTTCTCTATCCATTCACCTGTTGAGGGACACTTAGGTTGCTTCCAAATCTTGGCTATTATGAACAGTACTGCAGCAAATACGGAGTGCAGATATCTTTTCAATATACTGATTTTCTTTCTTTTAGATACCTCCCCAGTGGGCAGATTGCTGGATTGTATAGTAGCTACATTTTTAGTTTTTTGAGGAATCTCCAAACTGTTCACAGTGGTTGTACTAATTTACACTTCCACTATTAGTGGATGAGGCTTTTTCTCCACATTCTCACCAGCATTTGTTATTGCCTGACTTTTGGATAAAAGCCATTTTAACTGGGGCAAGATGATATCTCATTGTAGTTTTGATTTTCATTTATCTGATGATGAATGATACTGAGCACATTTTCATGTGCCTCTCCACTTGTATATCTTCTTTTGAAAAATTTCTATTCACATCTTTTGCTCATTTTTAAATCAGATTATTAGGTTTTCTTCCCATAGAGTGTTTAGAGGTCTGTATGTATTCTGGTTATTAATTTCTTATGAGATAGGCAGTTTGCAAATACTTTCTCCCATTCTGTGATTTGTCCCTTCACTTTGTTGATTGTTTCCTTTCCTATGAAGATGTATTTTAACTTGATGTGATCCCATTTATCCATTATTGCTTTGGTTGCCTGTGCCTGTGGGGTGTTACTCAACACAAGACATTTTTCACCAGGCAAATGTCCTATAGAGTTTCCCCAATGTTTTCCTGCAGCAGTTTCATAATTTGAGATCTTATATTTAAGTCTTTAATCCATTTTGATTTGATTTTGTATAAGACAAGAGATAGGGGTCAAGTTTTATCCTTCTGCATATGGATATCCCTTTTACCCAGCATCATTTATTGAAGAGAGTGCTTTTTCCCAATGTATGTTCACATTTCTCAAAAATGTGTTCACTGTAGATGTATGGATATGATCCTGGGTTCTCTATTCTGTTCCATTGGTCTATATGTCTGTTTTTATACCAGTACCATGCTGTTTTGGTTACTATAGCTCTGTAGTATAAGTTGAAATCAGGTAATTTGCTTCTCCCAGTTTTGTTTTCTGCTCAGGATAGTTTTGGCTATTTTGCATCTCTTGTGGTTCCATACAAATTTTAGGACTTTTTTTCTATTTCTGTAAAGATGTCATTGGTATTTTGATAATGATTGCATTTAATCTGTAGATTGCTATGGGTAGTTTGGACATTTGAACAATATTGATTTTTCCAGTCCATGAACATGAAATATCTGTCCATTGATTTCTGTCCTCTTCAATTTATTTCATCAGTATTTTATAGTTTCCAGTGTGGACATCTTTCACTTCTTTGGTGAAGCTAATTCCTAGGTATTTAATTTGATTTATGGCTATGTAAATGGGATTACATTTTGATTTCTTTTTCAGATTGTTCACTGTTGACATATAGAAATGCTACTGATTTTTGTTTGTTGATTTTGTATCTTGCAACTTCACTGAAGTTATTTATCAGATCTAATAGTTTTCTTGTGGAATCTTTATCTTTCTCCAAATATCACATTATATAATCTGCAAGCAAGGATAATTGGACTTCTTTCTTTCCAATTTGAATGATTTTATTTCTTTCTCTTGTCTGACTACTCTAACTACTCTAACTAGGGCTTCTAGTACTACACTGAATAATATTGGTGAAAGTGACCATCCTTGTTGTGTTCCAGATCTTAGAGGAAAGGCTTTCAGTTTTCCCCATTCAGTATGATACTAGCTGTGTTAGTTATGTTGTGTTGAGTTATGTTCCTTCTTACCGAGTTTCTTGGGGGATTTTTTCATGAAGGGATGTTGAATTTTATCAAATGCTTTTTCAGCATCCATTTAAATGGTCATATAGCTTTTGTCCATCATTCTGTTGATATGATGTATCATATTGGTTAATTTGCATATTGAGAACCATTCTTGTATTCTGGGGATAAATCCCACTTGGTCGCAATGAATAATCTTTTTGATGCATTGTTGAATTTAGTTCACCAGTATTTTGTTGAGAATTTTTGCATCAATATTCATCAGAGATATTGACCTGTAGTTTCCTTTTTTTAATGTGTGTTTGTCTGGTTTTGGTATTGGTAATACTGACCTTCTAGAATGAGGTTGGAAGTATTCCCTTCTCTATTTTTGAGAATAGTTTGAACAAGGTTGGTATTAATTCAAGTAATTGGTAGAACTTAGCAGTGAAGCCATTGGGTCTCAGGCTTTTCTTAACTGTGTGACTTTTTATTATAGCTTTGGTCTCATTACTGGCTATTGGTATGTTCAGGTTTTCGATTTCTTCCTGGTTCAATGTTGGTAGGTTGTATGTGTCTAGGAATTTATCAATTTCTTCTATATTTTCCAATTGATTGGCATATGGTTGCTCATAGTAGCCACTAATGATCCTTGAATTTCTGTAGTAACAGTTGTAATGTCTTCTTTTCATCTCTGATTTTATTTGTTTGGGTCTTCTATCTTTTTTCTTACTTATTGTTCTGATTGTCAATTTTATTTATCTTTTCAAAACAATCGTTTTGTTTCATGGTTCTTTTGTGCTGTTTTCTTTTTTGTTATCTTTTTTGCTTTTCTTTTTTGTGTGTTGTTTTCTTAATTTCAATTTTACTTATTTGTCCACTCTTACTTATTATGTTCTTTTCTTCCACTTCTTTTGGGTTTGGTTTGCTCTTGCTTTTCTAATTCTTTGAGATGCATCATTGGTTATTTATTTGAAGTTTTCTTCTCACATATAGCTAAAATTAAAATTTCCCTTTTAATACTGCATTTGCTGTATTCCATAGGTTTTGATAAGTTGTGTTTTCATTATCATTTGCTTAAATACGTTTTTGAATTTTCTTCTTAATTTCTTCATTTACCCACTGGTCATCCAAGAGCATATTGTTTAATTTCCATATGATTGTGCTGTTTCCAAAATTCCTCATTATTAATTTCTCGTTTCATTCTATTGTAGTCAAAAAAGATGCTTAATATTGAAACTGCCTATGCAAAAATTATAGCTGAGGAAATTATGACAGTGAAAGAGATCAGACCTAACTGTTTCCATCTTAATTCTAACCTTTAAGCTGTTCATGTTCATTCCTGACCATAGGCTGAACTAACCTTGGGAAGGAATTTAGTTTATAGTTTAACTCTGAAACAAAATTAATAATAGCCCTTTTCTGAAAAAAGAACCCTTCTTGCCTGGGACTATTCTGCCTTTGTAGGACTAACAAATTAGTTACAAGATTAGAAGTTATGGGTTAGGGACCTTGCAGTCTCCTGCTGCAAGAGTCTGAACTCCTCAAATTGCACCTGGGAATAGCATCACTTGTAAACCTAAGATCAGTGTTTAACATATTTTGCAGACCCTGTGTTCTGATGCACCAGCTGACACCCAGACTGGCAATCTGGCTCAACTAGTTCTGCAATCCTACCAGCAACAGAAGACAGCAAGAAAAATTCACTTCAATCCCCTATGATTACATCTCCAAACTGACCAATCAGCCCTCCATTCTTCCCAATCCCCTACCAGCCAAGTTATCCTTAAAAACACCAATCCCTGAATGCTCAGGAATAATAAAACTCCAGTCTCCTGCACAGCTGGCTCTGTGCAAATTACTCTTTCTCTATTGCAATTCTGCTGTCTTGATGAATTCACTATGTCTAGGGAGTGGGAAGAGTGAACTTGTTGGGCAATCACAATATTATTTCAATTGTTTTGAATGTTTTGAGATTTGTTTTGTGACCTAGGTCTATTCTTTAGAATGATCCATGTGCTGAGGAGAAGACTTTGTATTATAGAGTTGTTGGATGAAATATTCTGTAAATACCTATTAGGTCCATTTGGTCTGTAGTGCAGATTAGGTTCAATGTTTATTTGTTGATTTTCTATCTGGATGATCTCTCTAATGCTAAAAGTAGGGGTGTTGAAATCTCCAGCTATTTTTGCATTGACAATTCTCTCTCTCTTTAGCTTTAATAAGATTGATTTTATATATCTGGGTGCTCAAGCATTGTGTGCATATATGTTTACAAATGTTATATACTCTTGCTGAATTGACCCCTTGATCATTATATAATGGTCTTCTTTGTCTCTACTCACAGTTTTTGTCTTGAAATCTATTTGTCTGACATAAGTATAGCTACTCCTGCTCTTTTGTAATTTCCTTTGTCATGGAATATCTTTTTTCATCCTTAGTAGTCAGTCTATTTGAATTTTATGGATGTTTCTTACAGGCAACAGATCATTAGGTTTTTGTAAATTATTATTATTAATCCATTCGACCACTGTATGTCTTTCGATTGGAGAGGTTAGTCCATTTACATTCAATATTATTATTAATAAGTAAGGACTTATTCCTGCCATTTTTAAATTTGTTTTTTGATTGTTTTGTCATCTTCTCTTCCTTAATTCCATCCTTTCTGTCTTCCTTTTAGGGAAGGTTATTTTCTCAGGTGGTATGATTTAATTTCTTTCTTTTTATTTTTTTGTGTATCCATTGTATGTTTGTTTTTTATCTGAGGTTACCATAGGCTTGCAAATACCCTTGTAATCTATCATTTTAAACTGATGACAACTTAACACTCATTGCATAAACAAACAAACATACAAATAGAAAACCAATACAAACTCTACACTTGAATTTTGTCCCCTGCTTTTACCTTTTTGTTGTTTCTCTTTATGTCTTATTGTACTACATCTTGAAAAGTTGTTGTAGTTATTATTTTTGATTGGTTCATCATTTTGTCTTTCTACTTAAGATAAGACTAGTTTACACACCACAAATGCAGTGTTATAATAATGTGTGTTTTTCTGTGTGCTAGCTATTACCAGTGAGTTTTGTACCTTCAGATAATTTCTTCTTGCTCATTAATGTCCTTTTCTTTCAAAGTGCATAATTCCTTTTAGCGTATCTTGTAGGGCAGGTATCTGGTGTTGAAATGCCTCAACTTTTGTTTGCCTTTGTTCTTTCCTTCATGCTTGAAGGATATATTTGTATGTAGTATTTGAGGGTAAAAGTGTTTTCTGTAAACATTTTAAATATGTCATGCCACTTTTTCCTAGTTAACCGTTGAAGGTTTCCTCTAAAAACTCTGCTGCCAACCATATTGGCACTACATTGTATGTTATTTGTTTTATTTCTGTGGCTGTTTTTAGGATCCTTTCTTTATCTTTGACTTTGGGGAATATTATTATTTAATGCCTGAAGGTAATTTTCTTTGGCTTAAGTCTTGGGTATTCTATAACCTTCTTGTATTTGAATACTGATGTTTTTCTCTAGGTTTGGGAAGATCCATGATAATATCCCTTTGAATAAACTCTGTACCCTTATCTCCTTCTCTACCTCTTCTTTAAGACCAGTAATTTGAATTTGCCCTTTTGAGGCTGTTTTCTAGATCTTGTAGGCATGCATCATTGTTTTATATTCTTTTTTGTCTCCTTTGACTGTATTTTCAAATAGCCTGTCTTCAGGCTCACTAATTTTTCCTTCTGCCTGATCAAATCTACTATTAAGAGACTCTGATGCATTCTTTCAGGTAAATTACATATTTTAACTCTATGATTTCTGCTTGATTCTTCTTTTAAATTATTTCAATCTCCTTGTTACATTTATGTGATAGACTTCTGAATTCCTTCTCTGTATTATCTTGGATTTCTTTGAGTTGCCTAAAAAAACAAAACAAAACAAAAAGCTAATTTCAATTCTCTGTCTGAAAGGTCACATATCTCCATTTGTCCCAGGTTGGTCCCTGGTACTTTATCTAGTTCTTTTGGTAAAGTCATGTTTTCCTGCATGGTCTTAATGCTTGTGGATGTTTGTCAGTGTCTGAACCTTGAAGAACTAGGCATTTATTGTGGTTTTTGCAGTCTCAACTTGTTTGTGCCCATTCCTCTTAGGAAAGCTTTCCAGGTATCTAAAGGCACTTGAGCCTTAAATTCAGTAACACTGGGGTTCTTGCAGACTCATAGAGGTACCGCCTTGGTATTCTTGCATAAGATTCAGAAGAATTCTCTGGATTATCAGGCAGCAGCTCTTGTTTTGTCCCTTAATTTTCCCCAAACAAATGGAATCTCTCTCTCTCTCTCTGTGCCGAGCTTCCTGAAACTACAGGTGGAGTGATGCAAGTATCTCTTTGGCTTCCACCACTGAGACTGCACTGGGTCTTATCCAAGCCTGTACAGCACTGGGTCTTACCCAAGGCTTGCTATAACTGCTACCTGGCTACCACTTATATTTATTCAAAGCCCTAGGGCTCCACAATCAGCAGGTGGGGAAGTCATCCAGGTTTGCGACTTTCCCTTCTAGGTGGTGAGTTCACCCAGGCCCCAGGAGGGTCCAGAGATGCCATCTTGGAACCAGGGATTGCAGTCAAAAACCTTAGAAATCTATCTGGTGTTCTATTCTACTGCAGCTAAACTGGCCCTCAAATGACAAGACAAAGTCCATCCCACTCTTCTTTCACCTTTCCACAGCAACAGGAGCCTTTCCCAGTGGCCAGCACCATGACTGGCCCATGGGGAATTCTGCAAGGCTACCACCAATGTTGACTTAAACCCTGAGGCATCTTCAGTCAGCTTGTGGTACTGCTGCTAGGCCTGGACTCATGCTTCAGGGCAGTTGGCTCCCATCTGGTCCAGAGCAGGTCCAGAAATGCTGTCCAAGAGCCTAGGACTAGACTCAGGAACCCCAAGCACTCACTTTGTGCTGGACCTTACTGTGGCTGAGCTGGTACCTAAGGTGCAAGACAAAAAGTCCCCTTCACTTTTCTCTTTGCTTTTCTCAAACAGAAGGATTCTTTCACTATAGTCACTACAGTTGGGAACGTGCTGAGTCTCACCTAAAGGCAGCATTTCTCAGAAGCTCACCCAATGCCCACAGTGTACTACTGGGGTATCATCCAATAACGCTGTTGGTTATTCAGGGCCTATGTACTCTCTAGTCAGCAAGTGATGAATCCTGCTGGACAAATGTCCTTCCCTTCAAGTCAGCAGATTCCCTTATGGCTCAGGGTTTGTCTAGAAATGTTGTCCAAAAGCTACAGCCAGGGATGAGCTAGCCCTATTCTGTGGCTGAGCTGGTATCCAAGATGCAAGACAAAGTCCTCTTTACTTTTCTCTCTCCTCCCCTCAAGCAGAAGGAGAGCTTCACTGCCTGGAGTTGGGAGAGGGTGAGGCAAACACTCCCTTAGCTGCCCCAGCTGGTGTCTCCCTAGGTCATAGGCCAGCCTAGTCCACTGGCTCTAAGCCCAGCCCAGCACTAGGACTTGCCTAGGAATCGCAGTCCCTGTGTTCTAGGCTGCCTTTCAAGTACACCTAGGACCCCAAAGGATTTTAGCACCTGGTGGTGTTGCTTGCCGAAACTCAAGTTCCAGCCACTGGAATGGGCAATTCCACTCTCATTAGGGCTGATTCAAATGTTCTCTTCATGGGTGGATGCCAAATGAGCCTAGCATGGCTTTGCTTTCTGCTGTGACAGGGCAGTACAGTACTGAGTTCAATGCCAAGTCTCCCAGGCATTGTGCTGTTTCTCCACCAAGTACACAGTTTTTCTCTCTGCATTACATGGCCACTGCCAAGGGAAGTGGGGAGGAGTGACATCAGTGATTCAATCTGTGTTTCCTACCCTCTTCAGTGCCTCTTTCAACGATATGAAGTTACAACCAGGTACTAGATTGCTTACCGGATTTTTTGGTTCTTATGACAGTGCTTTTGTGTGTGTGTAGTTAGTTGTTAAATATTGATGTTCCTGCAGGGGAAACTATCAGTGGAGGCTTCTATTCAGCCATCTTGCTCTGCCCTCCTAAATTAAACTTTATCATATATATGTACAGGACAAGACATAGTATATATAGAGTTTAGTACTACCTGAGGTTTCAGACATCTATTGAGGGCCTTGAAACATATCCCATTCTGGAAAGACCACTGTATAGTGTTTCCTGTTGAAAACAAGTAGTCTAACACTGAAACTGAACCAGAAATTCTCAATGTTAGAAAATTTTAACTGCACAATTTATTCTTAAATATAAACTGTCATCGTGAGAAACTCAAATAGCAATACTCCTTCACTACCTCCGCTGTCTTCAAATCTGGACCAAGTCATCTCTTCCGATGACTACAGAGAGAGAGCCAGTGGTAAAAATAATATTATGCAAAGGGCTGATCTATCAGAGGATTCATATAATTTATCATCTTTGGCTAAAATTCAGACTCCCCAAGAGTTCTTGCTTCAGAACTGTTTTCAGTCTTCCCTCCTAATGTTTCATCATTTTCAAGCAATTAGTCATAATTATTTCTTTTAATTTTACCTCCTTTCTCTATTTTTCTCCTTTCCTGAGATAGGGATATAAATAAGTACTAAGGTACCTAAAGATAAATAATAGTGAGTGTTGTATAAAAAATACTTTTCTACTTTGAAAATAGTTAATAATATCTAAATTATCCTTGTTTCACTGCAATCCTTTGGGTCTCTTTGGCAAAAATAAATCACACATCTAATATTGAAGAATGTTACTAGCAGACAAAAATGTATTGGGTATGCTTAAATAGCATTCTTACATATTAGTTATCCAAAAAATCCATTGGAATAAATTGGGTAGCAGGATGTCATATAAAATTTTAGCTCAAAAGTTACTTTGGCATTGGGGTAAATATGACCTTAGATCTAATCCTTGCCTCAAGCTTTTATCTTACTGCATAAAAAGCAATAAAAATAGAAAATGCCTTATTTGTGGTCAGACTTTAAAAAAAAAACAGATTTCCTTAGTGGGCATCCTGAATTTTAAAACTTGTGTTTTAGTTTTATTCATTTTTAGACTTTTAAAAATTTCAAGTAAAGTTTTTAGTTTGAAGAAATATGATTTCATCTTTGACACTTAATTACTGTCTTGCTATGTACAGTTATATTATTTTGATGCCTAGTAATAAATAAAGGAATCATAGTAGTTCTATAGATATGATAGCTTTCTGGAAGACCTTACTCTTCAATGTGATATGGGTGAAAAGTAAGCATTTAGTCTAACAAGGATATTATTTTTTGTTTACTATACATAGCATTTTCAGGATCTGTAAAATTCATTTAATTATACAAATATTTATTGAACCCTTATGATGTGCCAAAAACAGCTCTGGACTCCAGAACTACATTGCACTTTGAGTATTTTATTTATAAAGACATGTTTTCATTAGAAATACATATTTAATAGTAATTTCTTTGGCTACTAGTCCCGAAACATGTTTTTTGAAAATTACCTGTAGATGTTCACTACTTATAAAATATTACAACATTGATTTAATGTAGAAATGGTTTTCCACTTTCAAAAATCAGGAAGAATTCTACTACTGTAAATATAATACCTGATTTGCTCCTCATATTGCATGTAACAAATACAGTATGATTCAGAATGTTTGTGATAATTGCATGAAACTCCTCTCCTGAAATTTCCACAAATTTATTTTTATTTTAATAGCAATCTAGTGACTCCTTAGGAAATATCTATGCGAAAAGTAATATCTATAAGACTAGTACCAAGAAAATACATTTTATGGGCCAAGACCTTAACAGACATCTCACCAAAGGAGATATGCTGAAGGAAATAAACATGCAAAGATGATTCATATCATATGTCATCCAGGAAATGCAAATTAAAACAACAATGAGATGCCACTATACATCTATTAGAATGGCTAAATGCCAAAACATATCAAATGCTGGTGAGGATGTGGAGCAACAGGAATTCACATTCATTGCTGGTGGGATTGCAAAATGGCACAACCACTTTGGAAAACAGTTTGGCAATCTCTCACAAAACTAAATATACTCTTATTATATTATTCAGCAATCATGCACCTTGGTATTTACCCAAAAGAGCTGAAAACTTATGTTTACACAAAAACGTGGACACAGGTGTTTAAAGCATCTCTATTAATAACTGCCCAAACTTGCCAACAACCAAGATGTTCTTCAGTAGGTAAATGGATAAATACATTTGGAATATTCAGACAAGGGAATATCATTCAACGTTAAAGGGGAAGGCCGGGTGCAGTGGCTCACGCCTGTAATTTCAGCACTTTGGGAGGCTGAGGTGGGCTGATCAGGAGGTCAAAAGATCGAGACCATCCTGGCCAACATGGTGAAACCCTGTCTCTACTAAAAATATAAAAAGTAGCTGGACTATAGGTGGCACTAGCCTGTAGTCCCAGTTACTTGGGAGGCTGAGGCAGGAAAATCACTTGAACCTGGGAGGTGGAGGTTGCAGCGAGCTAAGATAGCATCATTGCACTCCAGCCTGGTGACAGAGTGAGACTCCATTTCAAAAGAAAACAAAAATTAATTCAAATAAAATAAAACAAAAATAAAAATAAGCTATTTAGTTATGGAAAGCCATGAAAAGACATGGAAGAACTTTAAATGCATATGAAGTGAAAGCAGTCAATCTAACAAAAATACATACTGTATGATTCCAACTATGTGACATTCTGGGAAAGTTAAAACTATAAAGACAAGACAATAAAAATATCAATACTTGTCAGAGTCATGGGGGGCATGGATGAATGAGTAGAGCACACAGGATTTTTAGGGTAATGAAAATACTCTGTATGATGCTACAATTGAGGATATGTGTCATTTTCCTTTGTCCAACCCCTAGGATGTGCAATATAAAGTGTAAACTCTAATATAAACTATGGACTTTGGGTGATAATTGTGAATCCAAAAGTATCTGAGACAGGTCTCCATCAATTTAGAAAGTTTGTTTTGTGAAGCTTAATTACACTACCATGACACAGCCTCAGGAGGCCCTAATGACGTGTCCTCAAGGTGGTCAGCAAACATTTTGGTTTTATACATTTTAGGGAGACATGAACCATCAATCAATACATGTAATATGTACATGAGTTTAGTCCAGAAATGCAGGATGACTGGAAGAGTGGCTTCCAAGTCATAAGCAGATTCAAAGATTTTCTGACTAGCAATTGACTGAAAGTGTTATTATCAATAGAAAGATATATCTGGATTATAATATGGGTTTGTGGAGACCAAGGTTTTATCATGTAGATGAAGCCTCCGGTAGCAGGCTTCAGAGAAAATGGATTGTAAATGTTTCTTATCAGACTAAAAGAGTCTGCTCCATCAGTAATTCCAACAAGGAGGTGGGTATAATGGGCCCTGTGGCTCCCCTTTCCCATCATGGTCTGAAACTAGTTTTCTAGGCTAACTTTGGAACGCCCTTGGCTGAGAGGAGGGGCCCATTCAGATGGTTGGGGGCAGGGGATTGGAATTTTATTTTTGGTTTACATAATGATGTATCAATGTGGTTTATCGAGTGTATCACATTGGTAGGGGTGCTGAAAATGTGGGAGGCTATGCATGTGTGGGGCAGGGAGTAGATGGAAACTCTACACCTTCTTCTCAATTGTTCTGTGAACTTAAACTTCTCTGAAAACAAATCTTTTAAAAAAGAGAATGAAAATTTATTTTACAAATGAGGAAGTAGTGGTTACTTACCCTAGACACAGGTTCAAATAGAAAGGTCAGGACAAAACAGTCTGAGTCAGAGCCTATTGTCAAAGCTCTAAAAAGGTAATTGTTTCTTTTTCACTATGTTTCTCACATCACTGATTAATCCTAAGCACATGTAGTAATTTTTACAATTTCCTTTTAGGTTTGTGCCAGCAGCAATTGCAATTTGTCACTCGTCTTAGGAACGGATCACAAGGTTGGAGAGGCAGTATATTTTAAGTGACTTGAAAAAATATTAATGACATAAGTGTGCGTGTGCACTAATTAATATTCCACCAGGAAGGTAAAGAACTTACAATAAATCATATTAAACAGCTACAAGAATAAATTTAGAGAATTGCTTGATTTTTCATCTAAAGACTTTATTAATAATTTTTTAAAGTCATTACCGCCGAGACGGGCGGATCACGAGGTCAGGAGATCGAGACCATCCTGGCTAACACGG
>NW_016803658.1:797281-804636 GCF_001698545.2 Rhinopithecus bieti | reverse complement strand
AAATAAATAAATAAATAAATAAATAAATAAATAAAGTCATTACCAACATTTGAAGTTTTCTGCCTTTCTCTTTCAGTCACCCCAGGTAAAATGACATAGGGTTTTCATATTAATGTAACTAGCTACCTTTAGTAAAAACAACTGATAGCCTTTGTATTTATACTCCCTTGGAAATTTCTTGCATTTTTTTCAGTGCATTCAAATTCCTGGCTTGAGATCTATTAAAAATGGCCAATAGGTATATTAAAAAATACACAATGTCACTAAGCATCAGGGAAATACAAATAAAAACCATGACGAGATATTACCTCACACCTGTCAGATTGACTATAATCAGAAAACAAAAGACAACAAATGTTGGTGAGAATGTAGAGAAATTAAAACTTTTCACATTGTTGGTGGGAGTGCAAAAAGGTGCACTAGGTATAGAAAACAGTATGGAGGTTCCTCAAAATATTAAAAATAGAACTGCTGTATGAACCAACAATCCTACTTCTGGGAACTTACTCAAGAGTTGAAATCTTGGTCTCAAAGAGATACTGGCACTCTCTTGATTGTTGTAGCATTATTCATTATAGCCAAGATGTGAAAATAACCTAAATGATCCACCTACAGATGAATGAAATTTTAAAAATGTGAAATGTATATACAGTGAAATACTCTTCAACCTTTAAAAAGAAGGAAATGCTTCAATATGTGACAACATAAGTGCACCCAGCGACATTAGGCTAAGAGAAATAAGCCAGTCACAGAGAGACATATATTGCACGATTTCACTTATTTGATGTATCTAAAATAGTTAAATTCGTAGAATCAGAGTGGAATGATGGTTGCCAAGGTCTGGGGAGAGGGAGAAATACCAAGTTACCAAGCAACGGGCATGAAGTTTCAGTTAAGCAAGATGAATACATTCTAGATATCTGCTTACAACACTGTACCTGTAGTCAACAGTACTGTATTAGACACGTAAACATTTGTAAAGAAGCCTGGAGATATATCAGATCCTACAGATCAAGTGCTGAGTCCCACAACACTAAAAAAACTAGGAGAATAAAAAATGTGTAAAGAGGATATATTTCATGTTAAGTGTTCCTACTACAGTAAAATAAAATGAGATAAAGTAATTGTTCTGAATAGGGTAAGGAGCATTTTTAGAGCTGTGGATTATCAACGGAAACTATAACCCCAAATTTAACACTAGCATGCGAACTTGTACTTTCAGTGAAGCAGTTTTTGATATTAAAGCATGTTACTAACTTAGTGGTCTGCCTTAAGTTTGCTGGTAGTCATTCTATCAGAAATCAACTGGTTCCAAAACAAAATATGTTTCCAAAATATATGGAACCTGTGCGAAAGAAATAGCAGTGGACACCTCGGGTGCAGACAGGGAAAATGGCCATAAAGAGAGACTTTGGGCATGATCTTTGGGTTTTCGCTTTCTGGATTCACCAGTGTTGCCTATTTTTGGCTTCCCTAATCCAGTATCCACCGCATTTTAAAAAGAGATCTCTTAAATGACCTTGTCCAATGACCTCGAAATCCCAAGTTAGCTCTATGCATGGACTTCCCTGATCTTTGACCACAGTGGTTCCAAACTCGTGATCCATGGACCTTCGTCGTCTCTCTTTTATCCTAGATTGGAATAGAGCGAAACTTGATTCCAGCGAAAGGTATAAAAGTGGACTGATGATCTGTGAGTGAACTTAGCTACTATGGTCTACTTAAGAATGCCTCTCAACTATCTTTCCTGATCATTTTGGGCTAACCTCAGTAGGCTAAAGTTCAACCCAGGTGTCCTGCAAATGTAAGGTCTCAAGAGAACATCAGTTTTCTAAGTTTAAAGTCTTCTGAAACTATATTTTAATATCGGTACACCTCTTACCATGCATGCCATTTATCCTCTAGTAATCAGTTCTACTATCTGATCTGCAGCTTGGAGGCCTTGCTGTTGTAAACCCACAGAAGAAAGCTAAAAAATTATGCAGAATTATTGATTGCTCTTTCTATATCTGCAAGAAAAGAGAGTTTTCTCAGAAAGTCTGCTCTATATAACCACAAAGATGGAAGCTAAGAATCTAGCCAAACAAAATTATGGTTTTGTGTTTATGTACATAGCACTTTCACTTACCCCACTGGTAAAATTTATTCAATTTAATAAATATATATTGAACCCCTACCATGTGGCAGAGACAGTACTAAGTACTAGATGTGTATCTGTGAACAAAACAGACAAACTCATAGAGCTTATTTTTATGTATTTACCTTCATGGAGCTTATATTTACTTCAAAGAGCTCTTGTAGTTGTTGAGATATGTAACACATTTGGCATAGTTTCTGCCACATAAAAACTACATAAAATGAAGTTTATCTTTAGTAGAAAATAGGGCAAATGGCAACATTCCAGATAGAGTTTGCTTTAATCATCATTTGTCATTGCTATGATGAATATTGCAAAATTAAAGATTTAGATTGACACTTTTAAAGTCAAAACATGCCAAATGCATCATAAGAGTCAGTTGTAAAATGACGTTAATCTAACTGTTGATATCCCGATTTTCACAGCAGTATTCTAGTGCAAGCATTAACTTAATCCTGGCATAATTTTCAAAATTTAAATATTAGTTCTGTTACAGTTACTTTTTCCCATTTTTGAGTTAGTCCTAAGACATGGTCCCTTTCCTGGGAGAAGATGCGCATTTGCTGAAAAGCGTTCTGTGAAATATTTTAAGATGCTTGAAAAAAGGAAAATTCAGCACTATAATTTTTTATTATTAAAAATACCTCAATATTTTAAGTAATGCTTCAATTTTGATGTAAATAAGACTCAGTTGAAAGTCAGGTATTTAATTGCCTTTTGATCTTTAGTAATTGAAAGTATCTGACAATTTGCAGATTATACACAATTCCCTTTTTAAAACACTTTGACACTTTAAATAAGAATCATCTTCACTTGTATTAAAATCCTTAAAAGTATAATAAAAACATTATTCTTTATTATGTAAGTAAGCCCTTAATGAAGCTCTGAAGACTAGAAAGAGAATCTTAGTTGGAAGAGTCATAAAATTAGTAGCATTATCAAACAAAAAGAAAAATAAAAGTCCAATAAAACTTAAACATTTTTTTCTAAAGATTGGAATATTCTAAATGTAATGCAGTCCAAATATAGGCAATGCACAAGAGCAAAAAACAATTAACATTAAATGAGAAAAAATCCATTATAATATTAAACATTAATAAAAGGGGTTCTTGATCAGATATATTATGATACTATGAAATTAGCACTAATACTGTTTGGTAGTAGTAAGAATATTTTTTAACATGTCTTTTTCTTTGAGTGAGTAAGAAGATAGGGTACAATCTAATATAGAAAACTGATCATAAGAAATGGAGACTTTCTATTCCTATTCCATGCTCCTTTTGACTTTCAAATAATACTTCTCTCAGATATGTCTTCATCCTTCTCTATGCGAGTTTAGATTTGGTTTTAAACACTATAAACAATCCCAGAAAATGCTGAGATTATGTTAGGAGCAGTGTCTTGAATTTTGGTATCCAGGTTGCTAGACCTAGCCAATAGCAGAACTTTTATTTGTCAGAATCATCGCAAACCTATAGAACTTTGCCAGACAATCCGTGAACCCTATGAAGATTCAGAAGCATACCTGTGGCACATATTTAAGACAAAAGAGTCACATTTCTCTATTTGTATGCAACCATTTTATAAAGAGTATTTTGTGTTAATTTGCAATGTCTCATTAACCTTATTCCACAGATAGAGAAAAAGATGAAAGAGTTGCCTGTTTGCCTTTTCACTGTCTTTGGGTTGATATAATGGTTTGCGATCTGTTAACAGAATCACTTTAGCAATCTAAAATAAAATATAATCTCTCAGATTCCTGTGAGCAAATAAAAGCTGTGTTTAATGAAACTTCCTTCAAGGTAATTTGGGTGACCTAGCAAACTTCATTAATGAGGCTAAAAATAGTGTCATTTTGGAACAAGATGATATATCTAAGACTTTGAGATGCTGTATCTATTGTCTTTGAGATATAATGAAAAGGTTGGTCATGTGATACTGTTACAGGAAGGGAGTCCTGATGCAAACCCCAAGAGAGGCTTATTGGATCTCACACAAGAAAGAGTTCAGGGAGAGTCCACACTGCAAAGTAAAAGCAAGTTTATTAAGAAATTAAAGGAATAAAAGAATGGCTACTCCATAGACAGAGCATCCCCAAGGGCTACTGGTTACCCATTTTTATAGTTATTTCTTGATGATATGTTAAGGTGGATTATTCATGCCTTCCCTTTTTAGACCACATAGTGTAACTTCCTTATGTGCCATGGCATTTGTAAACTGTCATGGCGCTGATGGGAATGTAGCAGTGAGGGTGACCAGAGGTCGCTCTTGTGGCCATTTTGGTTTTGGTGGGTTTTGGCCATCTCCTTCACTGTAACCTGTTTTATCAGTAAGGTCTTTTATGACCTGTATTTTATGCTGACCTCCTATCTCATCCTGTGACTTAGAATGCCTTAACTATCTGGGAATGCAGCCCAGTAGGTTTCAGCCTCATTTTACCCAGCTTATTTAAGATGGAGTTGCTCTGGTTCACATGCCTCAGACAATGCCATGAATTTTTGGGTATATGGTGTCTTTGATGTCGACAAAATACTCATTTGTTACCTATGTGAGGTGATGGCCTTGGTACCCTAAAAAAAAATTTTTTTAATTTAATTTTATTTTAAGTTCTGGGATACACATGCAGGGTGTGCAGGATTGTTACACAGGGAAACATGTGCCATGGTGGTTTGCTGCACCTATCAACTCATCGCCTAGGTATTAAGTCCAACCTGCATTAGCTATTTATCCTGATGCTCTCTGATATGGTTTGGCTGTGTCCCACTCAAATATCAACTTGAATTGTATCCCAGAATTCCCATATGTTGTGGGAGGGACCTGGGGGAGGTAATTGAATCATGGGGGCTGGTCTTTCCCATGCTATTCTCATGATAGTGAATAAGTCTAACAAGATCTGATGGGTTTACCAGGGATTCTGCTTTTGCTTCTTCCTCATTTTTTTTCTCTTGCCGCCACCATGTAAGAAGTGCCTTTCACCTCCCGCCATGATTCTGAGGCCTCACCGAGCTATGTGGAACTGTAAGTCCAATTAAACCTCTTTTTGTTCCCAGTTTTGGGTATGTCTTTGTTGGCAGCATGAAAACAAACTAAAACACTCTCCCTTTCCCTGCCCCCACACTCTACCCTAACAGGCCCCAACATGTGTTGTTCCCTTCCCTGTGTCCATGTGTTCTCATTGTTCAGTTTCTACTTGTAAATGAGAATATGTGGTATTTGGTTTTCTATTCCCATGTTAGTGAGGATGATGGCTCAGCTTGAAGCTTAAAAATGTGAATACCTCACGTTCACCCACTAGTACTTTTTACCACATCACAATAGCTAACATTTATTAAACCCCATTTCACTTAGGTTAATAACAATTGCTAATAAGTGATAGTTACTGTGCTAAATGCTTTTCATGAATATCTTATGGAAATCTCCCAACAAATCTATAAGGAAGAAAATACCATTTTTTCCATTTTAAAGATGCAGTCACGAACATTCTTAGAAGCTACGTGATATGTAAATTGTTACACAGCAGGGAAGGTAGAATTTAAATCCAGTGTTATGAACACACAGGGTTTCAATGGGGGAGAAGATGATAAACATGAGAGACAGAGGGATAATTTAGCAGGTCTTTGGAAGGCCTTTCTAATGACACCGTCACATCATGCTACATCAATTCTCTGCCTAGCACCTATCACTGTTGATATTTTTCGTATTTAAGTAATGTTTATTTCTTGTCTGCCTCCTGTTACTAGCATGTAACAGCCACCTTCTAAAGGGCTAATGTAAATGGAGATTTGTGTGACAAGAAAAAGTCCAGGAAAAACAGGAAAAAGCATTCTAGTCAGAGTAATAACAGCTAGTTCAAAAGCCCTAGACTGAGAAAGAGTGTGGCATGTTAGAGGAAAATAAAGGGCAGGGTATCTAGAGCATAGCAGGATGGGTTGGTGTGGAGGTAAGCAAAGATCGGGTCACATGCAGCTTGGTAAATTAGATTTAGGAGGTTGTATGAGACTCAGTTAAATGAGATGAAAGCCCTGAGGGATTTTCAGCTTGAGTGACATGATCTTTTCTAAAGGATCTGACTTCGGCCCCTGTACCAAGAACAAACTGGGAGGGGTGGGACAGAAGTAGAAGTGAAAAGAGGACAGTTAGAAAGGCACTGTAATATTCCAGCTGAGTGATAGCATTAGCTTGGACTAGGAAGAAAGTAGTAGAGATGGAAAGAAGGAGTCAGAATAAGGATATGTTTTGGAGGTAGAATCACTTAGGTTTACTGATGGATTAGATACAAGAGATGAGGGAAAGATAACCACTCTCCATTGCCCCCAGCCTCCATCCTCATAAGCACTGTTTTTCTTTTATTAGTAATTTGGTATTGAAGTAAAACATTCAGTAAAGTAAGCAAATATTAAATGCTCAGTTTTGTTGACATTCTGTGTATGTATTTGCTTGAGCCCAGCCACCAGATCAAGATGTAGATAATTTTTCGTACTCTAGAAGTCTCCCTTGACCCCCTCCCAATCTGTCCTCCACTCTTATCTACTCTTGGTATCTTCCCCAACCCCCTTACAACAATCCATTTTGCACACTGTAACCAGATTAATCATCTCAGGTTACTGCTTTGTTCGCCTGTTTTTCTGTTTGGTAACTTTAGTCATGCCCTATTGCAACAAGCTATCTAAACATACTAACCTGTAATTCAAACCCTTCCACTGATTCATCCCAATCCCTTTCTCCCACTTCTTCCCTTCTGACAAGTAGCATATTCATTACTCTCTCCCAGATAAGTTCTACTCACTTCCATCTTCTATAACTTTACACATATCTAGTCTAAAATATTTTCTCTTTTTGATTCTATCTGTTCCTTTTTTAATTTTTAATTTTCATGGATACATAAAAATTGTACATATTGGCGGGGCGTGGTGGCTCACGCCTGTAATCCCAGCACTTTGGGAGGCCGAGGTGGGTGGATCACGAGGTCAGGAGATCAAGACCATCCTGGCTAACACGGTAAAACCTCCTCTCTACTAAAAATTCAAAAAATTAGCCGGGCATGGTGGCAGGCGCCTGTAGTCCCAGCTACTCAGGAGGCTGAAGCAGGAGAACGAACGGCATGAACCCAGGAGGCAGAGCTTACAGTGAGGCGAGATTGTGCCACTGCACTCCAGCCTGGGTGACAGAGTGAGACTGTGTCTCAAAAAAAAAAAAAAAAAAAAAAAAAAAAAAAATT
>NW_016803658.1:788791-796381 GCF_001698545.2 Rhinopithecus bieti | reverse complement strand
CCGCCCGCCTCGGCCTCCCAAAGTGCTGGGATTACAGGCTTGAGCCACCGCGCCCGGCCTAGATCTTATTATTTTTAACTGTTTTTTGCATGCGTTAATTATTCCCTCTTTATCTCCCCCTCCCACTATCTTTTTCAGCCTCTGGAAATCATCATTCTACTCTCTATCTCCATGAGTTAAATTTCTTTTAAGCACTTAATATTATAAATATCAAAAAACTCAATATGAGAAAAGTAATACTATTAAAGAAGAGGCAAAAGATCTAAATAGACATTTCTCAAAGGAAGACATACAAATGACCAACAGGTATATGAAAAAATGCTCCACATCACTAATCATCAGAGAAATGAAAAGTAAAACTACAGTGAGATATCGTCTCATCCAGTTAAAATGGCTTTTACCCAAAAGACAGGCAATAATGAATGCTGGTGAGGATATGGAGAAAGAGGAACTCTCATACATTGTTAGTGGCAATGTAAATTAGTACAGCCATTATGGAGAACAATATGGAGATTCCTCAAAAAACTAAAAGTAGAACTACCATATAATCCAGCAATCCCACTGGTGAGTATATGTTCAAAACAAAGGAAATTAGTGTGGCAAAGAAATACCTGCACTTCCATGTGTACTGCAGCACTATTCACAATAGCCAAGAGATGGAAACAACCTATATGTCCATCAATGGATGAGTGGATAAAGAAAATGTAGTATATACACACAATAGAGCACTACTCAGCCATAAAATAAATTCTGTTATGTGTATCCATTCTTTAGGGCTTCACCTGCCCTTCAGTGAAAACACCAGGATCATCCTCCATTTGTCACAGGTATGTGACAGCTATCAGTTTGTGCAAATCACAATTACTTTTGCAGTAATCTATATATTGCTTTAACGTCTACTCCTGCTATGATCTAAATGCTTGTATTCCACCAAATTTCATAAGTTGAAACATAATCACCAATGTGATGGTATTGTGAGGTAGGGTTTTTAGGAGGTGATTAGGTCATGATGGTGAAGCTCTCATGAATGGGATTAGTGCCCTTATAAGGCACTAAAGAGGTATAAGCTTTTCCCTTCTGCCATGTAAAGTTTCAACAAGATGGGCCCTCACTAGACAGTGAGTCCACCAGCACCTTGACCTTAAACTTCCCTGACTCCAGAACTGTGATAAATAAATTTCTCTTGTTTATAAGCCACCAACTTATGATATTTTGTTTTAGCAACCCAGGTGGACTAAGACAACACTTAAGTTTTGTATTTTGTTGTGGTGCTCATGTTGCTTTAATGTCTGCACTACAACCTCCCTATTTTGTTCCTTTAGCATAACACCTGGCACAGGTTTGGTGTTCAATAAATATTTGTTGATTACATGGTGAAAGAATTAATTAAGATACATTGTTAGTTATCTTATTTGATATGTATGTCCTATCTCCCGGTATAGATTGTATGTTCACTACAGCAAAGACCAAGTACTATATTTCTCGTGGTATCATTCATATCTATCAAGGCAATATAGAGAAAGTAATAGACTAAAAAGTCAGCAATTCCTGTCTTCTCCAAAATGTGTATCTTTGCTTATCCTAATTGACTTCTCATTGATTGAGGTAACTTTGAGGGGCACGGGGAGAAAGGTGACAATAGATACATCATCTGTGCTCAAATTCAATGTCTCTGTTGTTGGTGGTTCAGATATCTGGTAGAATCTTCTGGCAAACTCAAGCCTGAAGGTTCATGTAAAAAACACTTTCTATAAATCTGGAAATTTACCAGTCCTGCTCTGGTAAGTAGGTCCTATGTCTAGAAGGAAGATTTGACTATTTTTAAATGCTTCTAATAAATAGGTGTAACAGACATCAAGATCATTTTATGTAATAAAGAATATGAGATTAAGAATAAGCAATCCAATGCTGTCAGCAATTTTAATGAGGGAACTGAACTGACTGCAAGGTCAGTTTGATTATTTTTTACAAAAATCAATAATAAGCAGCTATCATTATTGTTAAGGATGTCAGAATATGAAATGGAGGACCTGCGTTCAAGTTGTAAATTTTTCATTAACCAGATGTGTGATTTTGGAAAAGTTGCTTAAATTATCTGCAATGTAATTTCCTTATCTGCAAAGTGAATATGACCAGAAAGACTGTGAAGAGAGAATGAGATAATACAAAGGCTTTGAAGATATAGGTATCATATATTAATAATAAGGTGCTAAAAACATAATTTAAGAATAAAGGAAAATGTACATACGGGTCCCTTAAATCACAACCATGTTGTATTAATATTCTCTGCTACTAATTAGACGTTGCATCCCTCAAAGGAATGGTTTATTTCTGGCTGTTCCAATCACATCAAGTGTTGCCATGTTTCTTGTCTCAGACCCCAGGTCCCAGGTGTTCTGAACTGTCATTTGGATGTATCAAGGCACCCCAGTATTATTGTTGGGTTTCAGTAGTCATGGAAATTAAAAGTTGGATTTCAGTAGTCATGGAAATTAAAAGTTGGATTTCAGTAGTCATGGAAATTAAAAATTGTCCTGTTTATTGTGGCAGCAGGTAAACAGATAGCACCTTTTACATCATAGCTCTTGGTACTTGGGAATTGCCGGAGAATAAAATAAAAGTTAAAAAAATTCAATAACATAGTTCTCTGCACCAGTGAAGGGTCCAGGAAGCCACTTACATCACAACAGACATCCCTGAGCAAACTGGTAGAAAAGCAGTTATACTCTCAATAGCTCAGTTGCTGCCTATTGTCAAAGAGCAATTAGAATTTCTTCCTTAGCAGTCCATACTCAAACTTGGAGAAGTCCAGAGTAAAATTGTTGTTGCCTGGGACAGTGGGAGGGGTGGAGGTTAGAAATAGGGAGATGTTCATCAAAGGGAACAAAGATTCAGTTAGGAAAGATAAACGAGTTCTGGAGATCTGGTATACAGCATGGTGATGATAGTTAAAAATACCAGTGTTTACTTGAAATATGCTAAGGGTGCATCTGAAGTGTCCCATGCACCCCCCAACCCCCCACACACAAGAAAATGGTAATTATGTGATGTGATACATCCGTTAATTAGCTTAATTTTGATGATTATTTCACAACATATACATATATGAAAACATCAAGTTGTATGCTTTAAATATATACAATCCCTATTTGTCAATTTTACCTCAGTAAAACTGGAAAATAAAAAGAGCTTCTTCCTTTAGCAACAAAAATTATAGTAAGTAAATTTTTTTAAGTACAGTTATGAGCCACATAAGGATGTTTCAGTCAATGATAGGTTATAACAGAGCTGAAAAATTCTTATTGCCTAGTGATGTCTTAGCCATCATAATGCTATAGTTACAATGCATTACTCACCAGTTTGTGGTGATGCTGGTATAAACAAACATACTGCACTGCTAGTCATATAAAAATATAGCACATATGATTATGTATGGGACATAATACTTTATAATGATGACTATCACTAATTTATATATTCACTGTACTGTATATTTTATCATTATTTTAGAGTGTAATCTTCTATATATAAAAAAGTTAACTGTAAAACAGCCTCAGGCAGGTCCTTTAGGAGATATTGCAGGCGAAGGCACTGTTATCATAGGAGATGACAGCTTCATTCATGTTATTATCCCTGAAGACCTTCAAGTGGGACAAAATTTGGAGGTGACCAACAGTGATATTGATGATCCTGACCCTGTGTAGGTATAGGCTAATGTCTGTCTTAGTTTTCAACAAACAAGTTTAAAAAGAAAAAAAGAAAAGAAAAAAGAGAATTAGAAAAAAACTAATAGATATAAAGAAAGAAAATATTTTTGTACAGCTGTACAATGTATTTGGTTTTAAGATGTGTTATTGTAAAAGAGTTAACAAGTTTTAAAAAATTAAAATTTTAAAAGAAAATAAGTTCCAGTAAACTAAGGTTAATTTATTTTGAAGAAATAAAATATTCTTGTATAAATTTAGTGTAGCCTAAATTTACAGCTTTTATGAAGTCTATAGTAGTGTACAGTACTGTCCTAGGTCTTCACATTTACTCTCCACTCACTCACTGACTCACTTAGAACAACTTCCAGTCCTGCAAGTTCCATTCATGGTGACGGCCCCATGGACGTGTATCATTTTCTATTTTTATGTCATATTTTTACTGTACCTTTTCTATGTTTACAAATGTTTAAGTACACAAATAGTATTGTATTAAATTGCCTAAAGTGTTCAGTACAGTAATATACTGTGCAGGTTGGTAGCCCAGGTATGTAGTAGGCTATACCATCTAGGTTTGTGTATATACATGCTATGATGTTTGCACAATGACAAAATTGAACTTGCCTAACCCCATATTTAAGCAATACATGACTGTATGTGTAGAAAATAGGTGAGTAGAAAACTATGCCAGAGGAGCAAAATGTGTTATTCCAAGCATTAATTATGTATAAACAAATATGTAACATAATTCTATTAAGTTTAGAAAGGAGATCAAAGTTAATTTTATTACCAAGTGCCCTTGGCCCTATTCATATAATAGTAGAGAGTGCACAATCTATCAAAGTAAAAAAAAAGTTTAAAGCAATTTAAATTTATTTTAACAAGGTCAGAAATTACGTTTTCATGTATTCCATCCAGAGTAAGTACAATGTTATGGCATTAATAACAACTAAAAATACATTTAGACTTTTGAGCAATTTTTTTCCCAGGGGGAACATAGAACCTTGAAAATACCTTGGGAGAAATTAATTAGCCTCCCTGAAAAATAATAAATCCTCATATTATCCTTAACATCCCTAAAGCATTATGGGATGTTTTCTAATTCTGTATTATAGATGGAAAAGCAAAGAACTTGGCTAATACTTTCTATTTTCAGGAATGTACTGGCCAGAACTACAGTAATGCTCTTTCATTTTCAGTTTGTCTATCACTTGGCCTTGTATATTTTTTCTAAGAGTGTGTAGATAAGAAATAGCTGTTCTTAAAATCACTGTGATATATCACCTCACACCCATAAAGATGGCTGTTATCAAAAAGATGAGAGATAATACAAGTTGGCAAGGGTATGAAGAAAAGGAACCCCAGTACACTGTTGTGGTGAATGTTGACTGGTACAGCCACTATGGAAAACAGCATGTAGATTCCTGAAGAAATTAAAAATATAACTACCATACAACCCAGCAATCCATCTTATGGGTATATGTCCAGAGGAGATGAAATCACTGCCTTGTAAATATACCTATATTCCCATGTTTATTACAGTATTATTCACAATAGCCAAGATCTGGAAATAACCTAAATGTCCATTGACAGATGAATGGATAAAGAAAATATGGCATATACAATAGAATTGTATTCAACCTTAAAAAAGAAGGAGATATTGCCATATGCCACAACATGGCTGGACTTGGAAGACTTTATGCTAAGTAAAATAATCCAGACACAGAAAAAATATATTACATGATCTCACTTACGTGCAAAACACATATATTTTTAAAAAGTACTCAAATACACAGACATAGCAAATGAAACTGTGATATGGTTTCAATCTGTGTTACCAACAAAATGTCATGTTGAATTGCAATCCCCAATATTGGAGGTGGGGCCTGGTGGGAGGCGATTGGATCATGGGGGGAGGATTACCCCCTTGGTCCTGTTCTCATGATAGTAAGTGAGTTCTCACAAGATCTGGTCATTTAAAAGTGTGTGGCACCTACCTGCCTCTTACTCCTGCTCCAGCCATTTGAAGTGTTGGGTCCCCTTTTGCCTGCCCCATGATTGGAAGCCATGTTCCTGAGGCCTCCCCAAAAGTAGAAGCTATGCTATGCTTTCTGTACAGCCTGTGGAATCTGGAATCATGAGCCAATAAAACTTCTTTCCTTTATAAATTATCCTTTTCCAGATCTTTTTTTATAGCAGTGCAAGAATGGACTAATACATAAAATTGCTACCGAGAGTGCTGCATTTGCTCTAAAGATACCTGAAAATGTGGAAGCAGCTTTGGAACTGTGTAATGTGCAGAGGTTGGAAGAGCTAGGAGGGCCCAGAAGAAGACAAGAAGATCAGGGAAAATCTGGAAACTTCCTAGAGACTTGTTGAATGGTTGTGACTGAAATGCTGATAGTGATATGGACAGAGATGCCCAGGCTGATGAGGTTTCAGATGGAGATAAGGAAGTTATTGGAAACTGGAAAAAAAAAATCACATTTGCTATGCTTTAGCAAAGAGCCTGGCTGCATTGTACCCCTGCTATAGGAATCTGTGGAAATTTGAACTTATAGAGTGATGATTTAGGGTGTCTGGTGAAAGGAATTTCGGAGCAGCAAAGCATTCAAGTTGTAACGTGGCTACTTCTAACAACCTATGCTTATGTGAGTGAGCAAAGAAATGACCTGTAATTGGAAATTCTAATTAAAAAGGGAACCAGAGCATAAAAGTTTGGAAAATTTGTAGCCTGGCCATGTGGTAGAAAAGAAAAATAGAAAAGTTTCCTATTTTCAGGGAAGCAATTTTAGCAGCCGGCAGAAATTTGCATAACTAAAAGGAAAATAAGTGCTGATAGCCAAGAAAATGAGGAAAAAGGCCTTGAAGACATTTCAGAGACCTTTGCTACAGCCCCTCCCAACACAGGCCTGGAGTAGAACAGAAGAATGATTTTGTGGGCCAGACCCAGCACCCTTCTGCCCTGTTCAGCCTCAGGACACTTCTTTCCCATCCCAGCCACTCCAATTCCAGCTGTGGCTAAAAAGGGCCCAGCTTGGGTACAGGTACAGCTTGGGTCACTGCTTGAGAGGGTGCAAGTCATAAGCCTTGCTGGCTTCTGTGTGGTGTTAAGCCAGAAGGTGCATAGAATGCAAGAGTTGAGGCTTGGGAACTTCCTCCTAGATTTCAGAAAATGTATGGAAAAGCCTGGATGGCCAGGCAGAATCCTGCTGCAGGAGTGGAGCCCTCATGGAGAACCTCTACTCAGGCAGTGCAGAGGGGAAATGTGGGATTGGAGCCCCCACACAGAGTCCGCCACTGGGGCATTGTCTAGTAGGATTGTTGGAAGGGGGCCACCATCCTCCAGATCCTGGAATTGTAGATCACCAGCAGCTTGAAGTATGTACCTGGAAAAGTTATAGACACTCAATACCAGCCCATGAGAGCAGCTGTAGGGACTGAAATGTGCAAAGCTACAGAAGTGGAACTGCCCAAGGCCTTGGGAGCTTGGACACCAGTGTGCCCTGGATGTGAGACATGGAATCAAGGAAAATTATTTTGGAGCTTCAAGATTTAATGACTTCCCTGCTGGGTTTCAGACTTGCATGGGGCCTGTAGCCCCTTCCTTTTGGCCAAAATTTCTTTCTTTTGGAATGGGAGTATTTACCCAAGGCTTATGCTCCATTGTATCTTGGAAGTAACTCACTTGTTTTTGATTTTATAGGCTCATAGATAGGAAGGGACTAGCCTTGTTTTAGATGACACTTTGGACTTTGAACCTTTTTTTTTTTTTTTTTGCTTTCCTGGAAAGTATTTTACTTTTATTTATTTATTTATTTATTTATTTATTTATTTATTTTTATTATACTTTAAGTTCTAGGGTACATGTGCATAACGTGCAGGT
>NW_016803658.1:741274-786994 GCF_001698545.2 Rhinopithecus bieti | reverse complement strand
TAGTGGTTTGTAGTTCTCCTTGAAGAGGTCCTTGACATCCCTTGTAAGTTGGATTCCTAGGTATTTTATTCTCTTTGAAGCAATTGTGAATGGAAGTTCATTCCTGATTTGGCTCTCTGCTTGTCTGTTACTGGTGTATAAGAATGCTTGTGATTTTTGCACATTAATTTTGTATCCTGAGACTGCTGAAGTTGCTTATCAGCTTAAGGAGCTTTTGGGCTGAGACAATGGGGTTTTCTAAATATACAATCATGTCATCTGCAAACAGGGACAATTTGACTTCTTCTTTTCCTAACTGAATACCCTTGATTTCTTTCTCTTGCCTGATTGCCCTTAATGCTGGAATGAGTTAAGATTTTGGGGGGGGGGTATTGTGAAAGCATGATTGTATTTTGCAATGTGTGAAGGACATGAGATTTGGAGGGGCCAGGGCTGGAATGATATAGTTTGGATATGTGTCCCCAACCAAATCTCGTGTTGAATTGTAATCCCAATATTGGGGGTGGGGACTAATGGAAGCTGATTGAATCATGGAGGTGGATTTCCCCCTTGGTGCTGTTTTCATGATAGTGAATCTGATGAGATCTGGTTGTTTAAAAGTATGTGGCACCTTCCCCTACCTTCCTCCTGCTCCAGCCATGTGAAGTGCTGGCTCCTCCTTTGCCTTCTGTTATGATTGGAAAGTTTCTAGGACCTCCCCAAAAGCAGAATCTACTATGTTTCCTGTGAAGCTTGAGGAGCCATGAGCCAATTAAACCTCTTTTCTTTATAAATTACCTAGCCTTGGGTATTCTTTATAGCACTGTGAGCGCAGATGAATACAAACTGTTTACCATAGGTGGGGGTACAGGGAGAGAAAAAAAATGGCATAAAATAGGAGATACATAGGATGAACAAGTTTAGAGATCTACTGTACAACATGAGGACTAAAGTTAATAAAATTTTTTTGTAATAGGGATTTTTAAAATAAGACTTTAGCTGCTTTTGCACACAAAAAGTAACTGAGATAATACATTTGTTAATCTGCTTCACTTTAATAATATTTTACTACTATATGTATCCCATGACATCATGTTGTAAACCTCAAATATAAACAAGATTTATTTTTTAGAAAAGAAATAACCCATTCTTTATTCTGAAGTCTTCTATTAGTCACTGTGACTTCTGAGCATACTCTCTGGACTATGTAGAGCTAAATATAAAGTCTAGTTTCTAGTATGTAATATTGTACTTTTATGTCTAATTATTTGATGCCCAACCTATAGGATTACACAGCAACATATGTGGTCATGTGATACAATGACATCTGGTTGAGTCATGTAACTATTTGCACAATGGACTGTAAGCAGAAGCGTCACACACTATGTCAAGGCAGAAGCATAAGAGCCATAGTAAGCTTCAGCCACTTCTCCCTTCCTCTGCCATGAAAATGGCTTGTCACTTTGGTCCCAGAATGAGAAGAGAGAGCAGAACAGGAGCTATCTACAGGCTACTTATAACATGGATAAGACATACATCTTATTGTTGTAAGCCAGTGAGATTTTGGAAGTGTTCCTTAAAGCAAACAATCTAGCAAAAGTTGCTACTATACAATTCTTGCCACACTATCACAGATTTAAAACAAATGACTATTTTAGTGCTAACACATAGAAGCAGTTATTCAGCTAGAAATTTAAATAAAAGCTTGATCTTTGCATTTGGACATTGCCATTGGATTTTCAATCTCAATTACAGTATTGTCCGGGTACTTGAATAAAAGATGTGTGTCCCTTTTCAGAAAAAAAAAGAAAAAAAAAAGGTTAAGCTTCAATTTAGTACTCAACTGTAAAAAAGGCAGATCAAGTTCAGTAGACTGTTGGCATTTATGGATTTAAAGTTGACCACTTACGAGTGATTGTTCAGTCTGTGATGTGGTAGTTTGTAAGTTTGCTGAGGCATTGATTTAAATAGTATTCACAGTGAACCTGTGGTAAAAGTATGCTTCTGTACATGACACTGGGCTTTGGGAAGTCCTAGTCCAATGCTTCTCAAAGGGTAGCCCGTGAGCTGGTAGCATCAGTATCACTTGGGAACTTGTTACAAATGCAAACTCTTGGGGGTCACTCCAAACTGACTTAATCAGAAACTACTGTGTTGGGACCCCCCTGTCGGTATTGTAACCAGCCCTTTTGGTGATTCTGGTGCTTGCTAGAATTTGTGAACCACTGACTTTGTCATTTTCCATGAAGATATTTGTTGTCCTCTATACATGTGGTGAGACAAAATTTGAAAATCCAATCTTTAAAAAGCTTTCTTGTTATTCCTAATGCAGGCAGTTCATTTTCACTGGTTTACATTTTAAAAGATTATTCAATAGTGTTATTCAGGATGTAACTTTCACAATATAAAAATAGACATTCAGAAAAAGCTCAGTATACAGCAATGTCAAGGGTCTCCTATACATATAATTTAAAGTGATAAATGAATGCTCATATATTTATGCTCATAATACATATTGGATTTTATAAAAGAGCAAAATTACAAATGTGGTCCCACAGACTCTCCTGACATTCACAGCAAGGAACAAGTCCACAGTAAAGAACACAAAGCATGAATTTCCAGTCCCTGCTTTTTACAACTGAACATTTTACCTGCCTACTCATCCTATGTTCTGGTGTCCTTGAGAGAGAGGAACTAGGAAGTCAGGAAACTGGGAACCAGAAATTTAGAAAACAGCTTTCCAGAGGCAGATACTTCAAATTAAAACATTAAGATGAAAGTCAAGGTCAAGTTGGGAAGAACAGATCCGAATAGAGTGTGGGTTGGGAGGAAGAGGAATCTGTTTCTGAGTCTAAAATAGATAATAATAAGAGAAAAAGAGGACTATCATAAATGACATGAATCAATTT
This sequence comes from Rhinopithecus bieti, assembly GCF_001698545.2. Taxonomy (NCBI): domain Eukaryota; kingdom Metazoa; phylum Chordata; class Mammalia; order Primates; family Cercopithecidae; genus Rhinopithecus; species Rhinopithecus bieti. Next base: position 784,106 of record NW_016803658.1, on the reverse strand, counting down.
TTAAAAAGACAAAAAATAACAAATGCTGGCAAACATCTCGAGAAAGGGAACACACACACAGTTGGTGGGAATGTAAATTAGTACAGCCATTATGGACAACAGTATTGAGGTTCCTCAAAAAATAAAAAATAGAACTGCCATATGATCCAGCAATCCCACTACTTGGTATAGAGCCAAAGGAAATGAAATAAGCATGGCAAAGAGATGTCTGCATTCCCATGTTTATTACAGCACTATTCACAATAGTCAAAATACGGAATCAACCTAGGTGTACATCAATGGATGAATGGATTAAAAATATGGTACATATATATATACAATGAAATACTATTTAGTCATAGAAAAGAATGAAATCCTGCCATTTGCAGCAACATGAATTGAGCTGGAGGTCACTATGTTAAGTGAAATAAACTAAGCACAGAAGGACAAATACTGCATAATGTCACTCATATGTGTGCTTTATAACAGTTGATCTCAGAAGCAGAGAGTACAGTGGTAGTGACCAGAAGCTGAGGAGAGTAAGGGTATGGGATACAGAGTGGTTCACCAATTGGTACAAAGTTATGGTTAGATGGAGGAATAAGTCCTGATGTTCTATTGTACAGTAGGATGACTATAGTTAGCAATAATTTATTGTACATTTCCAAATAGCTAGGAGGGGATTTTGCATGCTATCACCACAAAGAAATGGTAAATGTTTGAGGTAGTGGATATGCTAACTCCCCTGATTTGATCATTATACAATGTGTTTGTATATGGAAACATCACACTGTACCCCATAAATATGTACCATTATTATATGTTCATTAAATAAATAAAACATAAAAAGAAGGAAGAAAGGAAGAAAATGAGTTGTCAACCAGTTTGTTTTAATGTCTAACTTCCCATATTTGTGCCAGTGTTATGCTCATATTAAATCAGCATCATGGACCGTGACCCAACACTAGTCTTAATGCAGTAGAATTATTTCTTATGGTTAGAACTCAAGTGCCATGGGAACAGGAGCCTTGCCAGACTTGTTACCACTCTACTCCAAACACCTGATCAACCAGTGAAGCACAGTGGCAGCTTTACTGTGAAGCTAAGCCTAAGCTCCTTCCTTGCATGGACTACTTTCAATATGCATAATTACTTCATAATTTGGTATTATTTTTCTGAAATAGGATTCCTCAAATGTTATCAGCTTCAAGTTTCATTAAACATGAATCTATCTATGGTAAGAGGCAATAAACTGAGGTGCAATATGCTTGGATGAAGGTACTACAAGGAGAATGAAAAGAGAAATGATTAAATAAACATGTTTAGAAGAAAATCAGCTGTACTTAGTGACTGAATTGTGGAAGGAGGGGGATAAAGAAATAAAAAGTGAACAATTATTTTTCTTTAATGGCATTATTAATTTCAAAGATAAGTCATATGTAACAGCAGGATATCTGTATATCAACTGGCATATGAAAAGCATATCAATGATACATTGCTTGCCAAAGTGGAGGAATAGCTAAATGCTATTCTAATTAACTGGATTATGAATTGGGTAAATGACTGTACAAACGACACTGATTGAAGAGTTAACATAAATCTATAAGTTTCTATGGGTGTCTTTATACCTCTTTTTTTAAACATGTTTGCTAATGATTTGGACCAAATTATAAGCATGTGCCCAATACATTTACATAGGTGATGTGATTTTGAGAAATCCAGAGGATAAATTAAAAACTTATTAATAGAAGGAGGCCGAAGTAGATTCTAAAGTAGTTTATCGAGATACATGACTTGGCAGTAGTATTGTTAAAACTGATTTGAGGTTACAGTTGCCCCTGAGTTCATTTTGTGTCAACTGTGTGATGTTCATCCACAAAAGCTAATGTCATCCAAAGCCTACATTAATAGAAATAGTTTCTAGATTCTGCAATGAAAGGAGTGTGATAGCCTCCTTTGCACCGCAATGCTCATTGCTCTCTTCAGTGTGCTGTTGACATGCTCTGTGTGATGAGAATGGTTCAATTTAACCTGCCAAGGATAAAGCTAGGATGAATATCAATAGATTTAATTTTATTAAAATGACTTTTTAATAGAAATATAAAAGAGAAGTGTAGCAGTGAGTTGCTTGCTGTATGTGTTCAATCATAGGCTGGACAGCCAACTTAGCTGTCATTTTGTTATAAAAATTAAAGCATTAGGCAATTGGTTATTTCATGGACTTTAAGTTACCTTTTTAAACTCAGAGTTGTCAAACTCCTATTACTCTATGACTCCTTGATAATTTCTGTTTCAGTTTCAGGTGTTGGTCCAGCTTCTTCTGAGTAGTTCTTTTAACTCCCAGTTGAACTGGCAGCCATCCATAGAATGTTCCTTTCTGTGCTTCCAGTCTCATTTCACAAATACAAAAGATAAATTCTTACTGAAAACTCATATGCTGTTTATTCTTTTGTTTAAGGAGAATTCTGTTTATTTATCTACAGTAAAGTTTTTAAAAAGTGCAGTTTCTGGGTTTGGGCGTGGTGGCTCACACCTGTAATCACAGGACTTTGGGAAGCTGAGGTGAACGGATCCCGTGAGCTCAGGAGTTCGACACCAGCCTGGGCAACACAGTGAAACCCTGTCTCCACTAAAAATACAAAATTATTAGCCGGGTGTGGTGGCACGTGCCTGTAATCTCAGCTACTTGGGAGACTGAGGCAGGAGAATCTCTTGAACATAGGAAGTGGAGGTTGCAGTGAGCCAAGATTTTGCCACTGCATTCCAGCATCTTACAGATTCAGACTCCAGCTCAAAAAAAAAAAAAAGTGTAGTTTCTGGCATAATTAAAAGGGCTTACTTCAAAAAATAAGGACAATGTGAAGACATCCACGGTGAAAGTCTCATTCAGCTTATAAGCAGGAATCTGATGATTCTAGATTTTTCTGCTCCAGTTTTCTTGACAAAGATTGTACATTCATGCTCACTAAGGTTCTCAGCCAGTTAACTATTAAACTGACATTAGTAAATTACAACATCAGCTACCTTTGGCCAAAGAGTTATGCTAGAAAATATTCTCCTAAGGATTGCTTTTCTATCTGATATATAAGCCAAAGTTTCACAGTAAAAAGAAAAAAAAATAAGTTCTTATATTACTGACACTAGTAGGATCTAGTTAATTTTCTTAAAGAGAAATAAATAGAAGGGATATTTATTAACAAAAAAGACAGTAGAATTAACTTTAATGAGCAGTATTATCCAAATATTCCTTTATAAAATAACAAAGAATAGATAATCAAATTTAGGTTTAATATTACTGTTTCTATAAAAGGGACAGCTTAATTCTTCAAAGTAATCACCATAATTAAAGGGAAAAACTTTTACTAATTAAAATATCACGAACAGTCATGCAAAAAGGTAAAGCAAAAAGTCAACATGAGGAATCAATCATCATGCTCAGAAAATAAAGTCAAGGTAATAAATAATCAAGTAAATGTAACTTGAATACCATCATTATGAGAGGTAAAAGATAAAAATATTGTCACCATGTTTGCAATATATTTATCTTTTGTCCTCTCACCTCTTCATAAACTAAGATTTTCCCCATTACCTCACTGAAGCTTTAGAGGAAATTCATAAATATGAGAACAGTTGACATCTAGATTACTCCCAGAAGTTTATTCCTTGCAGCCGAACTATCATTACCCTATACAAGAACACCTGTAATCTAAATGCTACTTTCAAAGGAATCAGTAGAGAAAGATAAATTTATTAAAAAGCAATAAGGTTGTACTAAAATGACTCAACTTTAACATTTTCTACTACATCTATCACAGACAATGAACAATGGTCTACTTTGTTTTGTAATAACCAACATGTTACAAACTCAATATTTACTTTTATAGAATCAATAACAAGAAAATATGTAGAGCTTTAGGGCCTATTAAAATAACTAAAACAAGAACAAATTGTACACATAGATTTTAAAACTTTATTTTAAGGGTGACTTTTATTATATATCACTGTCATAATCATCATATACTTTTATATTAATAATTATTATGGGACCTAATGTTGCTTTCTCAATTCACCTGTAGTGCTGCAAACCTGATAGGGTCTCAGTAATAGAAAGCCTTTTTGGTAAGCAGTCTGATAGGCTCATAAAGATAGAGGGTTTATGTTCACTGTTCAGTTGAAACTACAGAGTACAGGGGCCATTAGCAGGACTCAAGAACATCAGCTAACAAATGAGAACTGTAGGATTTAGTGAGTCATTCCAGAAGGAGCCACTGATCAACTGAAGTATAAACTGGCATCACTGTGCAAATGCCACCTTCTTCAAGAAGCCAAATAGATAACCTACAGAACGACACAAATATTCAAAAAACTAGGCATCTGGCAAAAGTATAATATCCAGAATCTATAAGTAACTTAAATCAACAAGCACAAAACAACCCTATTTAAAAATGGGGGCTAAGGACATGAATAGATATATCAAAAGAAGACATACAAGCAGCCAAAAAAAAACCATGGAAAAATACTCATCATCACTAATCATCAGAGAATGCAAATCAAAGACACAATGAGATAACCATCTTATATAAGTCAGAAAATAACAGATGCTGGCCAAGTTGTGGAGAAAAAGGAATACTTATACACTGTTGGTGGAAATGTAATTTAGTTCAGCCACTGTGGAAAGCAGTTTGGAGATTTCTCAAAAAATGAGCTACCATTCAATACAGCAATCCATTATTGGGTATACAGACAAAGGAAAATAATCATTCTACCAAAAAGACACATGTTAATTGCTGTACTATTCACTGTAACACAGACATGGAGTCAGACGTGGAATAAGTGGTGAATTGGATGAAAAAATGTGATATATACCACACAACCATAAAAAAGAATGAAATCATGTCTTTTGCAGCAACATGGATGGAGCTAGAGGTCATAATCCTTATTAATTATAAGTGGCAAGGCAGGCAGATCGCTTGTCAGGAGTCCAAGACCAGTCTGGCCAACATGGTAAAATCCTGTCTCTACGTAAAAAAAAAATACAAAAATTATCCAGGCATGGTGATGGATGCCTATAATCCTAGCTACTTGGGAGGCTGAGGCATAAGAATGGCTGGAACCCGGGAGGTGGAGGTTGCAGTGAGCCAAGATCGTGCCACTGCACTCTACCCTGGGCGACATAGTGAGACTCTGCCTCAAATTAAAAAAAAAAAAAAAAAAATTAAGTGGGAGCTAAACATTGAGCACCCATCAATACAAAGATGGGAAGAATAGACACTGGAGAGTGCTAGAGTGGGGAGAAAGGGAGGTGGTCCTGGATTGAAAACTACCTATTGAGGATTATGCTCACTACCTGAGTGCAGTATACCCATGTAACAAACCTATACATATGCTCCCTGTATCTAAAAAAAAAAACAAAACCTTTTTTCACCACCCCATCTAAAATAGCCCTTTTGTAGTCATTATCTAGCTCCTTATCCTATTTTGGTTTTTTTCACAGCATTCATCATTGCTGATACTACGCAGCATATTAGTTTTCTGTCATCTATCTCTCCTTCTAGAATGTAAGCTCCCTGAGGATTGGAATATTGTTTAATTTGCTCATGGTCCCACAAGCTGAAACAATAACCGAAAAATTGGTAACTTTCAATAAGTATTTGTTAAATGGTTGAAATCCAAGGGAGGTAGACTGTCTGCCAATGGATGAAAAAATGAAATCCTCAGTAAAGCCTTTCCTCAAAGACATTTGTGATACTGAATACCATTTACTCACATATTGCTAAACGCATGTGAAAAATAATAAAATTTCCCTGAACTCCATTTTCTCTGTGTGAAGTAGGTCCAAAAAACCTATAAAGCTTTCTTATGAAACACAATTGTACTTCAAATTATGTATATACAGAGTCCAGATTTTTTTTTTGGCTCCTTCTTCTGAACTGATTATAAAAAGACCGCAATCATCAAGGTTGAAAGAACTAGAAACACACAATCAGAGCTATATAAGCAGAATATTCTAAGCAATTAAATTGTAGTTATAGTCCATGGCTCCAAAAAGAGAATTAAAAAACAAATTCAGAAATATTCTGGGGATAATTAACATCAGGGAAATTGAGCTGAATGTAGAAACAAAACATTTATAATGCATGAGATTATTTTAATATGTTCATGAAATTTTCCGCATTTATGATTGTGTTAGTGTTATTTATTTTGGCAAAAGAAAGGATTTGAATACTGAAGCAGTAAAAATCAGGAAGCCACAGGAAGCTGTTTACTCCATTACTTAAGTTTTCAGTGGGTTTACACAGTGCTTGGGAGACGAGTAAGCTTCAGAGATTTATTTCATGGGGTCTGGAATTGCTGAGAGAACCCACTAAGGAGAACAGTTGAATCTCACATCCTGTGTGGGAGGGAAAAAAGGCATTTACTGAAAGTAGGCATTGCACGAAATACTGAAAGATTGTCTGATAGCAACTGAGGCAAAAAAAAAGAAGGTATTCTTGCACTGAAGCAGTTACGGTTTTGAGAGCAATTTGAATTAAAAAAAAAAGTCTATATTTTCTTTCTGTGAAGTACCACTAGTGATGGTTTTGTTTTTCTTTCCTATTAGTTGAGCAGTCCTAAAGCACTAGTTGTTAGGGAGAACTTCGTAATCTAGTCCCTCAATTTTATTTAAAATGGCAAATCATTTGTAATATATCATTTTAAAACAACTATGATACACCTTTTAAAGTATAAGATGACCTCAGTTCCTGAGAAAAGGAATGTTTTCTCCTCAGTATTCAAATATCCATAATGGCATAAATTGCAGGCTCTGACATGATGACCCATTTTTAAATTGAATATAAATAATAAGCTAGTGTAAGGAATGTAAATTCCCATCGAATCAGCATTACTCTGTTCTGTTTACTTATGCCTTTTAGCTTTATGCTTTTAAAACACTGATATCTTCATCTTTTCTTAGTTCCCTTTAATTTATTCAGCAATGTGCCCTTTTGTTATGTGTAAGAAATCCTCATTTCTTCTTATCCTATTTGCTTTGCTGTCTTATTCAATGTTCATGAAACAGCCTTGTTTGTAAAGGAGGTAACCCAAATTGATGTTTGACATGGAGTAGGCAGTTTCTGAGTTCAAATGTTCAACACTTGCTTCTGACATTTTTCCTTAATAATATTCCCAATTGTATACCAAAATGAGCCTTATATTTAATGTCTAATGGAAATGGGAAAGCCGTACTGTGGTATAGCAATATTATGACAAGACATTATTATTAAATGGCATTATTCTTAGAGTTTTACTAGAGAGCACTAAGATCTGCCCATTTTCATACCCAGTGCTTGAGAAGCACTTTGCATCCTTAAAGAACATAACAATGAAACTCTTGCTTTGATTTTGCTCCCTGTCTAATTTTTCAGCCCATTCTAGCTGATTTTAGCATATTTTGTTTTGTATTTTAGAAGAGTTATTGTTAGTTCTGCCTTCCATTTGACTTCATACATCATTCTTTTCTTCTCTTTTCATTTCCCTGATTTGAAACTTGATATATTCAAAGCAGGAAATGAAGAAGAATGGTCTTCCAGGTTATTTCCTGAAGATAAAATTCAACTTCAATTCAAGGAAAGTAAAACTGAGTTTTAATACCCAGTTCAGGATTTTGAACAACACAGCAACTTGAGAACTTGCTTTTATCAAGCCATTTTACAATGCCTTATTATTCTTCAAGACTTATATCTGGCTACTTGCTAATGCTCTGTGGTCTTTGGATCACTGAATGACTTTTGCATTTTATCATCTGAAGGCTTTGAGAATTATAATTTTTCTACATCACTAACACTTCACATTAAGAGAAACAGCACTTTTTTTTTTTTTTTTTTTTTTTGCCACTAGGTTTCAAAAAGTATATTTCTTGCATTTCAACCAGGCTAGATACACTTCAAGATGCCATGCAGCTAAGCCCAGGATAGCAGGGCACTGCTTATTTTCTTTCTTTCCCCTGCTCCTCAACTCTCCCTTATTCCCCACCCTGCCTCTCATTTCCTCAGCAACCTCCTTCACATACTCACAAAGCAGAGATTAGATAAATAGGACTGTGATATTGCTGTGATATTGGTTAGAGATCATAACTTCTTGCTGTTGACAATCACATTGTTTAACCCGCCCACACAATGACACTGGCTTCCTAACCTCTTGACTCTGTGGGGTGGGGAGAGAGTGTAGGTTTTTTGTTTGTTTGTTTTGTTTGGTCATCCAGGCTGGTGTGAAGGGTTTCGCTCTGTCATCCAGGGTTTCTCTCTGTCATCCAGGCTGGCGTGAAGTGGAATACAACCTTGGCTTCCTGGGCTCAAGCAATCCTCCCAACTTTGCCTTCTGAGTAGCTGGGACTACAGGTACACCCCACCAGGCCTGGCTTACTTTTTTTCTTGTTAGAGATGGGTTCTCGCTATGTTGCCTAGGCTGGTCTCAAACTCCTGGGCTCAAGCAGTCTACTGGACTTGTTCCCCCAAGTGCTGGGATTACAGGCGTGAGCCACTGCACCCAAGAAGGGTAGGTTCTTAAGGAAAAATATTTCCTCCACATAGGGCAGAAAGTATTCTAGTAAGAGAAGCAGCAAGAAAGGCTATGAGGCAACAGATGAAACACAAAATTAAATGCATGGAAGGATGGAGGAGATGCAGAATGCAGAAAGAAACATGCTGGGGAGCTCATCGATCTTACGTGGTTCAGAAACATATTTGTCTCCTATCCTTCCCCCAGATCGACAACTCTTGGTCAAAAGAGGGTCAATGAAGATAATTTTTTAAAATAAAATTTCCTTTTCTCGCCTTGGGAACTATTTTCAACATGATTTCAGGGTCAAAATATTAAAATTATTGAAGATTTTAAGCAAATGGTTTATTTTTGTTTTATTATAAAAATATTGGGCTAAGGCAAGTTAGAAATTTTTGAACATTACTAAAGCATGAAATTATACTTCAATATGTCTTAGACATTTTGAAATTGGTGCTTTTGAAGTTTAATCTAGAGACTGAGCTCCCATTAGGCAAAATAAAAGTCTTGCAAGTGTAAAATTGTTGCACAGTTGAAAAAGGACTGGGCTATATTTCCTCTTCTTACTAAAAAGACACAAGTCAAATTACTATATCAGATCCTGAAAAATAGAATTTGTGTTTTATTTTCCTCTCTTGCTAGGGGCTGGGAAAAATAATTCCTTGCCCCAGTTATTGCTGTTCAATAATGTTTGCTGAGTGAATGACAAAATATGTAAATGATTACTTTAACACCTGAAACATTCTACCCCTTGTCTCATAGAAAATAATCTTCTTAATAATTTTTTAATTTATTAATTTTTAGTTTATTAATATTTTAATTTATTAATAAATTTAAAAGAAGTCAATTTTATAAAAATTGGCTAGCTGATTCTAAAATATATAATACAAAGGAAGTAGAATAACTATAATAATCTTAAGAAGTAACAATATTGGATACTTATAGTACCAGATATTGTACAAGGTGCCATAAAGCTATAGTAACCAGGACAGAATGTAGGTGTAACAGTAGACAAATGGGTCCATGGAACAGAATAGAGAGTCCAGAAACAGATCCAAACATATAGAACCTTTCGATTTATGACAAAGACAACAGCAAAATTCAGTGGAGGAAATAATAGTCTTTTCAGTAAATGTACTGAATAAATTGGAATATCTGTATAGAGAAAACTAACCTTGAACCCTACCTTAGCATATATACTAAATTGCTTTGAAATGTATCATACACGTAGATATGAAAGGTAATATAACACAGCCTCTCTTTTTCTTAGCTTGGTTAGAGGCTTATTAATTTTATTTATCTTTCCCAAAGCCAGCTTTTAGTTTTGTTGATTTGGTCTATTGATTTACTGTTTTCAATTTCATTGATTTCTGCTCTATGTTTTAATCACATGTTTTCTTCTGTTTACATTTGTGTAATTTGTTCTTCATTTCTAGCTTCCTAAGGCAGAAGCCTATATTATTATCATTAGATTCTTCTCCTTTTGTAATATCTGCACTCAATGCTATAAATTTCCCTCTATGCAATACTTTTACTACATTCCACAAATTTTGATAAACTGTATTTTCATTTCAATTTAGTTAAAAGTATTTTTAAATGTCTATTCTTCTTTGGTCTATGTGTTATTTAGGAGTGTTTTGTTTAACTTCCAAATACTTTGCAATTTTCCCTATCTTTCTGTTATTGTTTTCTAGTACATATTTTACTATAGTCTGAGATAATACATTATATAATTTCTATTCTTTTAAATTTCTTAAGGTATGTTTCATGACCCAGAATATGAACTATCTTGGTGAATGTTCCATGTAAGCTTGAGAAGAATGTGTACTCTGCTGTTGATGTATGAAGGAGTTTATAGATGTCCAGCAGATTCATGGTGCTGTTGATTTCAACTATGTCCTTAGGAATTTTCTGCCTGCTGGATCTGTCCATTTCTGATAGAGGAGTGTTAGAATTTCTAACTATAGGAGTGCATTCATCTATTTTTTCCTGCAATTCTATCAGTTTTTGCCTCTCATATTTTGACAGTCTGTTGTTAGGTACATATACTTTAAGAAGTGTTGTCTTCTTGGAAAACTGACCACTTGCTATTATGTAATGCCCTTTTTTATCTCTGATAATTTCCTTGCTCATAAGTCATCTCTTCTGAACATAATACAACTACTCCTGTTTTCTTTTTTTTGGTTAGTGTTAGTATGATATATCTTTATTCGTTTACTTTTAATCCATATATGTCTTTATATTTAAAGTGGATTTCTTATAAACAACATAAAGTTCTTTGAGAAATCTCCAAACTGCTTTCCACAGTGGATGAACTAATTTACATTCCCACCAGGAGTGTGTAAGTGTTCCCTTTTCTCTTCAACCTTGCCAGCATCTGTTTTCTTTTGACTTGTAATAATAACCATTCTGACTGGTGTGAGATGCTCATTGTGGTTTTGATTTTCATTTCTCTGACGATTAGTGATGTTGAGCATTTTTTCATAAGCTTGTGGACCATACATATGTCTTCTTTTGAGAAGTGTCTATTCATGTCCTTTGTCTACTTTTTAATGTGGTTGTTTTTTCTTTGATTATTAATTTGTTTAAGTTTCTTATAAATTTTGATATTAAACCTTTGTCAGATGCATAGTTTGCAAATATTTCCTCCCTTTCTGTGGGTTGTCTGTTTACTCTGTTGATATTTTCTTTTGCTATGCAGAAGCTCTTTAGCTTAGCTAGATCCCATTTGTAAATTTTTGTTTTTGTTTCAATGCTTTTGGCGTCTTTGTCATGAAACCTTAGCCAGGGCCTATGTCCAGAATAGTGTTCCTTAGGTTTTCTTCAAGGGTTTCTATAGTTGTAGGTGTTACATTTTAGTCTTTAATCTATCTTTAGTTGATTTTTTTAGTATGGTAAAAGGAAGGAGTCCAGTCGTAATCTTCCATATATCACTATGTTCCAGTTATTCCAGCACCATTCACTAAATAGGGAGTCCTTTCCCCATTGCTTGCTTTGTCAACTTTGTTGAAGATCAGATGGTTCTAGGTGTGGATCTTTATTTCTGGGCTCTCTGTTCTATTCCATTGGTGTATGTGTCTGTTTATCATACCTGTGCCATGCTGTTTTGGTTACAGTAGCCTTGTAGTATAGTTTGAAGCTGGGTAATGTGGTGCCTTAAGCTTTGTTATTTTTGCTTAGCATCGATTTGGCTATTCAGGATCTTTTTTGGTTCCATGTGAATTTTATAATACTTTTCTTCTATTTCTGTGAAGAATGTCATTAGAAGTTTGATAGGAATAGCATTGAATCTATAAATTGCTTTGGGCAATATGGCCATTTTAACAACATCTTGCTTCCTGTCCATGAGTGTGGAATGTTTTTCCATTTGTTTGTATCATGCCTGATTTCATTCAGCAGTGTTTTGTAATTCTCATTGTAAAGATCGTTCTACTCCCTGGTTAGCTATATTCTAAAGGTATTTACTTTTATGGCTATTGTGAATGGAATTGCATTCTTGATCTGGCACTCAGCTTGGATGTTCTTGGTCTACAGAAATGCTACTGAGGTTTGTACATTGATTTCGTATGCTGAAACTTTACTGAAGTTGTGTATCAGCTCTGGAAGCTTTTGAGCAGAGCGTATAGGGTTTTCTAGATAAAAAATCATATAGTCTGCAAACAGAGAGAGTTAGACTTCTTCTCTTCCTATTTGGATGCCTTTTATTTCTTTCTCTTGGCTGATTGTTCTGGCTAGAACTTCCAGTGTTATGTTAAATAGGAGTGGTGAGAGTGGGCATCCTTGTCTTGTTCTGGTTATCAAGGGAAATGCTTTCAGCTTTTTCCCATTCAGTATGATGTTGGCTGTAGATTTGTTATAGATGGCTCTTATTTTGAGCTATATTCCTTCAGTTCTAGCATGTTGAGGGTTTTTAACATGAAGAGATGTTAAATTTTATTAAAAGACTTTTCTTCGTCAATTGAGGTGATTATATGGTTTTTGCTTTTAGTCCTGTTTATGTGATGAATCACAGTTATTGATTTTCATATTGAGGATTTTTGCATCTATGTTCATTAGCAATATTGTCTTGAAGATTTCTTTCTTTGTTGTGTCTCTGCCACTAATTGGGTGTCAGAATGATGCTGGCCTCATAGGATGAGTTGAGAAGGAGGCTCTCTTCCTGAATTTTTGGAAATAGTTTCAGCAGGAACTGTGGCAGCTCTTTATATGTCTGTTAGAGTTTGACTGAAAACTGTCAGATCCTGGGCTTTTCTGGTTGGTAGGATTTTATTACTGATTCAATCTTGGAACTCACTATTATTGTGTTCAGGTTTCAATTTCTTCTTAGTTCAATCTTGCAAGATTGTATATTTCTAGGAATTTATCAATTTCTTGTAGGTTTTCTAGTTTCTGTGTATAGAGGTGTTTGTAACAGCTTCTGAAGTTTCTTGTATTTTTGTGGGATCAGTCGTAATGTCGCCTTTTTCAATTCTGATTGCATTTATTTGGGTCTTCTCTCTTTTTTCTTTTTAGTCTAGCTAGCAGTCTATAAATGTAATTTTTTCTTTTAATAATCAACTTATGGTTTCATTGATCTTTTGTATGGTTTTTCACATCTCAATTTCATTTAGTTAAGTTCTGATTTTGGTTATTTTTTGTCTTCTGCTAGCTTTGGGGTTAGTTTACTCTTGTTTTTCTTGATTTCTTCAATGATCTATGTACTTAAGTGTGTTTTTGTGGTTGCTAGTGATGGTTTTTTGTATCATATTTAGCACTCCCTTAAAGAACTCTTGTAAGGCAGATCCTCAAGGTGTGGTGTTAGGCTGTTAATTTGAGATTTTTCTACTTTTTTAATGTGGGCATTTAATGCTATAAACTTTCCTCTTAACACTACTTTAGCTGTGTCCCACAGATGCTGGTATGTTGTATCTTTGTTCTCATTAGTTTCAAAGAATTTCTTGATTTCTGCCTTAATTTCGTTATTTACCCAGAAGTCATTCAGGAACAGGTTGTTTAATTTCCATGTTATTGTATGATTTTGAGTGATATTCTTAGTATTGGTTTCTATTTTTATTACACTGTGGTCTAAGAGTGTTGTTGGTATAATTTCTTTTTTTTTGAATTTGCTGAAAATAGTTTTATGGCCAAATGTGTGGTTGATTTTACAGTATGTGCCATGTGCAGATGAGAATGATATATATTCTGTTGGTTTTGGTTGGAGAATTCTGTAGATGTCTGTTAGGTCCATTTGGTCAAGTGTCAAGTTTAGGTCCCAAATGTCTTCGTTGTTTCTCTGCCTCGATGATCTAATACTGCCACTGGGGTGTTGAAGTCTCACAGTATTACCGTGTAGTTATCTAAGGCTCTTTTAGATCTCTAAGAACTTGTTTTATAAATCTGGATGCTCCTGTGTTGGGTGTATCTATATTTAGGATAGTTAGACTTCCTGTTGAGTTGAATGCTTTGCCATTCTGTAATGCTCTTCTTTATCTTTTTGATCATTGTTGGTTTAAAGTCTTGTTTTGGCTGAAATTAGAATAGCAACCCCTGATTTTTCTTGTTGTCTGTTTGCTTGGTAGATTTTTTTCTCCATTTATTTACTTTAACCCTATGAGTGTCATTAAATGTGAGATTAATCTCTTGCAGACAGCATACAGTTGGGTCTTGCTTCTTTATCAAAATTGTCACTCTGTGCCTTTTAATTAGGACACTTAGCCCATTTACATTGAAGGTTAATATTGATACATGTGGATTTGATCCTGTCATTGTGTTGTTAGCTGGTTATGATGCAGACTTAATTGTGTAGTTGCTTTATATTGTCAATGATCTATGTATTTATGTGTGTTTTTGTGGTTGCTAGTGATGGTTTTTTGTTTCCATATTTAGCACTCCCTTAATGATCTCTTGTAAGGCAGATCTTGTGGTAACACATTATTCTAGCAGTTGCTTGCCTGAAAAGGATCTTATTTCTCCTTTGCTTATAAAGCTTAATTTTGCCAGATATGAAATTCTTCATTGGAGTTTGTTTTCTTTAAGATTGCTGAATATGGGCCACCAATCTCTTCTTGCTTGTAAGTTTTCTGCTGGAAGGTCTGCTGTTAGCCTGATGGAGTTCCCTGTGTAGGTGACTTGCCCTTTCTCTCTAGTTGTCTTTAATATTTATTCTTTCATATGAACATTGGAGAATCTGATGGCTTTGTTTCTTGGGGATGGTCACCTTGTAAGTATCTTGCAGGGGTTCTCTTCATTTGCTGAATTTGAACGTTGGCTACTCTCATGAGGTTGGGGAAATTTTGTGGACAATATCTTCAAATATTGTTTTATTGTATTCCTTAGATTTCTTGGATTCAGTTTCAACTTTCTCCTGAATCTTGATGACCTTTGTTTCTATCCATATTCTAAATTCCATGTCTATCATTTTAGACCAGTTAAGAACTATTACTGGGGATCTAGTGAAATCATTTGGAATTAAGAAAACACCCTAGCTTTTTGAGTTGCCAGAGTTCTTGTGCTGGCCTTTCTGATCTGTGTGGGCTGATGGTCCTTTTATCTTTGAAGTTGCTGTCCTTTGTATTTTAAAAAAACTTTTATTTTCTTCAGTGCCCTTGAGAGTCTGATTGTGCTATCAGGTGGGTTCAGTAGACTGTCTTCAATTCTGGAAGATTTCAGGGGACCAAGGCTCAACTCAGCACTGTTCAGCTGTGTGCTCTAACTCTGGGGCACTGGCAGGGGGTAGGGTGTCAGTTGGGCAGGGTGCCAGCAGGGGTGAGTTTCCAGCACCTGTGCAAGCACTTTCTCCAGCAGCAGCAGTGGCAGCAGTGCAGTGGGCTGCCCACACCTCAGTAGGAGTGGACCGCCAGCAAGAGTGGGTGGGGTGGCAGGATAAACTTGCTCTGATAGTTGGTGAAGTGGTGAAGTGTGCACACATATGCATACCGTTGGGGCTGTGGTGGTGAGGTTTGGGTTTGGTTATGTGAATGCACTTGCAAAGCAGTGGGAGAGGACCATGGGTGAGTGCATGTGGCAAAGACTCAAGGGGAGGCTGTAGTGAGGACAGGATGTGTATGAGTCAGACAAGATGGAGCTCTCCAATGGTCAGCGATGGTACCCGCAAAAGAGCTATGATGACGGCCCCTGAGAATCACTCTGGTTGTGCATCCAAGGCTGTGCTGCATTTGGGGGTGGGTAGGCTGGCTCTCCAGCAGAGGCTAGGAGACAGGGAACCCCATTTCATAGACAAGATGTTTTTGCTCTGTCCAGGTTCAGCAGTTGCTCAAAGGCTAAGACCACCTAGAGGAGATTAGAGAGCCTTGGGGGATGAGCATGCCTGCCCATGCTCCATTGCAGACCTTCCTGCACCAAACCCTATAGGTTCCCTCACAGGCTGGGGTCCTGCCCTTGCTATCTCTCTAAACAGCTCTCTCTGCCAGCTCCAGTGTCCATGCGGGTGGTGGGCTTTCCTGCAGCTAGGATTCAAGAGGTCTGTGGTGAGAGTGAGCCATTCCTCAGCTGTTCAACTCACTCCTTCCCCGGGAGTCACTGGAGGCCCGCAGTGGGTCCCAGTGCTTGGAAGCCCCAGGGTTCCCAGCTTCCTCTCCCATCAGTCCAGTGTCTGTATCCTCCCTCGGTCCACTCTCAGTGTTTTCCCTCTGAAGATCTGCTCAAAGTGTGCCAGTCATCCTGATGTCCTGGTCTTTTGGTGAGAGTTGTTCCTTCTAACTGTGTCTAGTCAGCCATCTTGGCTCTCTCTCCTGTCTTGATTAGTGTATTTAGACTACTTTTATTGATATAGCTGGATTAATATCTACCATATTTGTTATCATTTTCTAGTTATTGTCTTTGTCCTTTCCCCCCATTTTTTTTTGTGTTCCACTCTTCTTCTGCCTTTTGTGGTTTAAACTGAACATTTTATATGATTCCATTTTCTCTTTCTTAGCACATCAATAATATTTCTTTTGTTATACTTTTTAGTGGTTGTCCTAGAGTTTGCCACACAACTTTACAACTAACAAATGCTTTCAAATAACACTATACCACTTCACAGGCAGTGCAAGTTATTAAAATAAAATATCCCTAATTCTTCCTCCTGTCTTTTACATCATTGATGTCATTTATTTCACTTATATGTACAATATAATTATCACAGGCATTATTGCTATTATTTAGAACAAACTGTTATCCGTTACATCAATTAAGAATGAGAAAAGTCAAAGTTTTAGTTTTGCCTCTACTTATTCATTGTCTGATGTTTTTCCTTTCTTTATATAGATCTAAGTTTTGAACAATATCAGTTTCCTCCTTTTAGAAAACGTATTTTAAGATTTCTTGCAAGACAGTTTTACTGGCAACAAATTCCTTCTGTCTGAGGTGGACTTTTTCCTTTACTTTTGAAGAATAATTTTGCAAACCCCAGAATTCTAGGTTGGAGCTTCTTTTCTCTCAAAATCTTAAATATTTTACTCTACTTTCTTCCTATTTGCATGGTTTTTAAGGAGAAGTCAGATATAATTCTTGTCTTTGCTCTTGTATAATTAAGGTTTTATTTTCTTCTAACCTTTCTCGGGATTTTTTCACTATTTTTTCTAGTTTGAATATAATATTCCTATGTGTAGTATTTTGGGCATTTATCCTGCCTTATGTTCTCTGAGCTTCCTAAATCTGTAGTTTGGTGTCAACTGGGTGAGGGGGCAATTCTCAGTCATTATTGTTTCAAATATGCTTCTGTTTCCTTTTATTTCTTTTCCTTCTGGTTTTCCCATTACATAGATATTACATCTTTTGTAGTTGTCCTACAGTTCTTGGATATATGTTCTACTTTTTTTCAATATTTTTTCTTTTTGATTTTCAGTTTTAGAAGTTTCTATCATCATATCCTCAAGCTCAGAGATTCTTTTCTTAGCCAATCTACTAATAAGCCCATCAAAGGACTCTTCATTTCAGTTACAGCATTTTTGATCTCTAGCATTTATTTTTGCTTCTATCTAAGAAGTTCTATTTTTCTATTTATATTATTCATCTGTTCTTGCATGTTGTCTACTTTTCTCATTAGAGCCCTTGGCTTATTAATCATAATTATTTTTAAAATTTATGCTTGGATGATTCCAACATCCCTGCTGTATCTGGGTCTCGTTCTGATGCTTGCAGTGACTGTTTTAATTGTGCTTTTTGCCTTTTAGCATGCCTTGCGTTTTTTTTTGTTGTTGTTGTTGCTGTTGAAAGGTGGACAAGATGTACTGTGTAAAAGGAACTCTGGTAAATAGACTTTTAGTAATGTGGTGGTGAGATGTAGAAGGAGGAGAAGTGTTGTATGGTTATATGATTAGGTTTCAGTTATTTACAGAGCTCGTGCTACTGAACTGTGAGCTTCACAAGCACTTCTCAGGGTTTGGTTTTTTTTTTTTTTTTTTTTTTTTTTTTTTTAGCCCCTTAGGTGGTTCAGGATAGAGGGAATGGGATTTGGCTATTTTTCTTCCCCCAAGTCAGTTATGATGTAAACAAAAAAAACCAAAAAAACAAAAAACAAAAGAAAATCATCTTGAGGTCAGGTCTTGTTAAGAACAGAATGTTCTGGTATATTTGAAAATGGTCACTTTCCCCACATTCCCTATCTATCCTCTCCTGGAAGCAGGAGGGAATTTTCTCTGATATGCATTTTTAGAACCTGATATAGCCCCTGGAGATAAAGTTCACAAAAGCATGAGTCTCCTCCACCTCAAGCTGGGTCCCCATGGAGTTTTCATCTCTTGTCTTGTCTACACTGAACATACAGCAATCAGCAAGTCATCAATTACAATTTGGGTTTGCCTTCGCTGGCACTAGTTCCCACAGAGGATTTTGCTTGTGGATTTCTGCTCCCATACATAAGTTGTGAGTCTCAGTATTCACCTGTCTGTCTCTTCAATTTTGGGTTGCAGTGGTTTGCCCTGTGACCTCACTTCTCTGATGAATCTAAGAAGAGTTGTTGATTTTTCAGTTTGCTCAGCTTTTTACTTACTGTTAGGATGTAGTAAAGACTTTTAAGTTTCTTACATGAGGGATCAGGCACCAAAAATCTCTTCACCTTTTCGTTTTATTTCTAGGACTCTGCACTAGAAACTCCTTAGATTTCTCTGACCTCAGCCTCCAAAACTTCCCCAAAGTTATAATTTTAGCTTTTGTCTCACACAGACCACTTCCCCATCCCCCAGCAGAAATCTTTTACTCACATCAAGTCCGTTGATGCTGCCATATGAATGCAACCTCCATTTTTCTTTCTAGCCTAAGTCTCAGACTCACATTCTTCCAGTGTTGCATTCTAACTACCTGTGAGGGAATAAACAACGAATAAATACAAAAGTACAAAAATAATATGGCTGCTCAAAATCTCACCTTGATGTCCTCTTAGGGTTATGTTTGATATGCCTCCAAACAAATTCTTTTTCTTCTACCAAAACTAAATATTCTGTAATGTTCTTCTACTATGTCATTTTAATTGCTACCCCAGTATTTCAGTTCAGAAAATCTCAGCTATAACTCTGTTGTCATCCTCTTCCTCATTATTCCATGTTTCATCAGATAATATTTTGTTTATTTTTTCCAATTGTCTCACTGACATCTTGTCTTTTCCTTTCTTGTTGCTAACAACAACCTCACTTAAATCCTAAACACTTAAAATCTTTGCCTCAGTTGTTGACGTCCTGATAAGTATTTTGGAAAAGGAAAATTGTCTGATTGCTTTGACTCCCCTTATCCTTTTATGTAAGGGTTGTGCTAGTTCAAGTCATAACCTGCTTTTCTTTTTAATTTGCATGCTCCTCCTGGGGAAATCTCACTCCCTCCTAAAGCAGCATCTAATACCAGTTCTCCAAGTTCTCTTTCTTCAGCCCAGATTCACTCCAATTCCAACATTTTTAAACATTTCCATTTAACTGTCTCACATACAAATCCAAATGGCTAGCTGCCTAGAAATCTCCCTGGGTGAAATTTGGTGAATGTATCATGATGTGGGACCAGGCCTCAGCTTTTTACATTCATGAACCTGATCTTGTCTAGTGCTCCAAAGTCAACTATATACAGGGAAACCTAATGACCCTAATATGTTTACAAGAGACATTAATTAAATTGCCAGTTTTCTATTTTACAAAAAATATACAAAATTTTTACACAGATCAATATATCTGCAAACACAATTGCCTCTGTGTCTCTGCACCCACCCCTGAAGCAATTGATAAGAGAAGCTATATGATAAGCAGAGGTAGAACGAAGTGGTAGCTATTCCAGCAGGGCTCTGACCTTACAGAAATATTATACCCAGACCAAGGAGAAACCATAAACATCTTCCCCATTTGAGGGGCTTCTTCCTTATTAACATACTAATTGCTGTTGACATATTTTATCTCTTTTATCAGTGAAAAGTACTGAATGCCTGCTACAACCTCTACTTTCTGACAAGTTATCATCTAATTTTGTCATGTTTCAGATAGAAACAAGGAGTTACTAGACTATTCCATAGCAGTTACATATATACACTAATATAGCCTGACTTTATACTTCTTGCCTTTGGTTCAGAATATAGTCATGCACCCCATAAGGATGTTTCAGCCAATGATGGACCACAGATATGGCAGTAGTCCCATAAGATTATAATATAATATTTTTACTGTACCTTTTCTAGGTTTAGAAATGTTTAGATGCACAAATACTTCTCATTGTGTTACAGTCACCTACAGTGTTCATTATAGTAACATGCTGTACAGATTTGTAGCCTAGGAACAATAGGCTATAGCACATAGCCTAGGTGTGAAACAAGCTATACCATCTAGGTTTGTGTAAGTTTGCACAGCCATGGAATCACCTGACACATTCCTCAGACCATATTCTCATGGTTAAGCAAAGATGATTATATATTACATTTAACATATATCTAACGGGTTTTATCCGTAAAGCATGATTTTACACACTGACTCTTGGGATCTGGAGAATCTTGTCTACACCACCATCTTCTCTATCTTGTTTAATGAAATCACTGTGTACTTCACTCAGAATCTCAGAGTCACATTTTTGACTTCTTTTACTCCCTTTGCTATCACATCAAATTAAACACCTTGCAGTAGTCTCGTCTTCCTTGCTTTCAGTCTTTCCAATCCAATCTCTATGGTACTGAGTATGTCAAATGCAGTCTGTCATTCTTCCTATTCAAAGCTTTCAATGGCCTCCCTACATTTTTTAACTCCTTACTATAAAACACAAGGTATTCTCGATCTGAGCTCTCTAGACTTCATCAGCCTCATCTCTACCAGCTACCCAGGTGTGCATCCCAAGCTCCAGCCAGTCTAAATCACTAGTAGTTCCCCAAACATACCACACTCTTTCACCCAGCCATGCCTTTGTACCTGTTCACCCTACCTCATGTTTTCTTTTCAATGAAAAACAACGAATAATTTTCCTTTATCTTTTCCCACATTTTCCTTTGTTACTCATATATATAAGATGTTTTGTACATTGTGTAATTTCTTTTTCTTTGTATTTTCCTGTATTTCAGATACACACAGTTAATTGTACTCTCCAAACTATAGCAGAGTAGAGTGACCTGTGCAGGGCCCTTCTTTTATTTATTTCTGCTATTTTATTTGCTTATTTTTTAGCCAGTGGCACATCATTCTATTTCCGTAATTATGTAGCTATTTTACCTTCCTCTTTGCTCTTTAATTAAAAATGTTTTGTTAGTTATTCATTATTTATTTATTCAAGACAGAGTCTTGACCTGCAGAGTCACTGCAACCTCTGCCACCCGGGTTCAAGCATTCTCCTGCCTCAGCCTCCAGAATAGTTGGGATTACAGGCACCTGCCACTGCACCCAGCTAATTTTTGTAGTTTTTCAGTAAAGACGAGGTTTCACCATTTTGGCCAGGCTGATCTTTAACTCCTGACCTCGTGATCCACCCGCCTAGGCCTCCCAAAGTGCTAGGATTACAGGTGTGAGTCACCGCGCCCGGCCCAATGTTTATTTTTATAAATATATTTTATAACTTTTCAGGATTCTCCAACAATCCTTATGAAATGTTAATTAAAATTACATTGAATTTATAGACTTATCTTTAAAATAAGTTATCTTATTCATAAGCATAATTTACTTCTCCACTTACTCACATTTTGTTTTATATATTCTTTAATAAAGTTTTAAGATGTTCTCCATAAATATCTTATGTATTCTTTATGTTACTCTCTAAAATCTTTATAGTGTTTGTTGCTCCTGTGAATATTATTTTTATTTTCTATTTTAATTTGCAGTTGGTTATTATTGATAGAAATATGGTAGATTTTAAAAAGACAATGTTTTGTTAGTAAACTTGCTAAACTCTTATTAACTCTATACATTGATTTTGTTGGTTTTCTATGTGGATAATTAAGTATTTGCAAATGATCATGGTTTGTCATTTTCTTTCAAATTTTTATGTCTTCTTTCTTTGTTTTCATACTGCATTAACCTGGATGTCCTGACTATACCATGCTGAAGCTTTGTGAAGGCAGCTGACACGCTTGTGTTCTTCTCTAACTTGGAAGAAATGTGTCTATTTTTTATGGTTAGTTGTAAAATTTGTTGTAGGCTTGGTGTAGAGGTTTTATTGAGTTAAGGAAGTTTAACTCAATTCCTTGATTTTGAATTTTTGTCTCAGTGAAATATTAAACTACATCAAATACCTTTTCTGCATTGATTGATATATATGTGATAAGTGACATTGAAAATTTTTCTTAATTTTGAATCATCCTTGCATTCCTGAAATAATCTCTAAAAATTACATTGTGTATTTTAAAATTCTGTTACATTCAGTTAACTAATTATTTAGAATTTTCATATGTGTTAATTAGGCTTCTGGATTTATTTTGCTTTTGTACTGTGCTCATCTAGTTTGAAAGTCAAAGTTATATTGGCCTCATAAAATGCTTTAATAGCTTTTTAAAAAATAATTGAAGCAACTTGTAAAATACAGGGATTATCTGTTCCTGGAACGTTTGATGGAAATCACCTGTAAAAGTTTCTTGGTTAAAAAAAGAGGTGAAAGATCTCTGCAAGGAAAACTGCAGAACACTTTTGAAAGAAATCATAGATGACACAAGCAAATGAAAACACACCTTATGTTCTTGAATAGGAAGAATCAATATTGTAAAAATGACGATACCGCCCAAAGCAATTTACAGGTTCAATGAAATTCCCATCAAAACACCATCATCATCCTTCACAAAACTAGAAAAAAAAATCCTAAAATTCATATGAAACCAAAACACAGCCCACATAGCCAGAGCAATACTAAGCAAAAAGAACGAAGCTGGAAGTATCACATTACCTGACTTCAAATTGTACTACAAGGCTATAGTTACCAAAAGAGCATTGTACTCTTATTAAAAAAAAGAGGCATGTAGACCAATGGAACAGAATAGAGAACCCAGAAATAAAGCCAAATACTTACAGCCAACTGATCTTCAACAAAGCATACAAAAACATAAATTGGAGAAAATTCAATAACTTGTGGTGGGAAAACTGGCAGGCCACATGTAGAAGAATAAAATTGTATCCCCATCTCTCCCTTTATACAAAAATCAACTCAAGATGGATCAAAGGCTTAAATCTGAGGCATGAAACCATAAAAATTGGAGAAGATAACATCAGAAAACTGTTTTGGACATTGGCTTAGGCAAAGAATTTATGACTAAGACCCTAAAACAAACACAACAAAAACAAAAATAAGTAGATGGGACCTAATTCAACTAAAAAGCTTCTACACAACAAAAGAAATAATCAGCAAAGTAAACAGACAAGCCACAGAGTTGAAGAAAATATTCACAAACTATACATTCACCAAAGGACTAGTGTCCAAAATCTACAAGGAACTCAAATAAATCTCAAGAAAAAAACAAATAATCCCATCAAAAAGTAGGCAAAGGATATGAATAGACATTTCTCAAAAGAAGATATACAAACAGCCAACAAGCATATGAAAAAATACTCAGCATCACTAATCATCAAGAAAATGCAAAATAAAACCACAGTGAGATACCACCTTATTCTTCCAAGAGTGGCCATAATTAAAAAGTAAAAGAACAATAGACGTCAGCATGGATGTGGTAAAAAAGGAACACTTTTACACTGCTGGTGGGAATGTAAATTAGAACAACCACTATGGAAAATAGTATGGAAATTCCTTACAGATCCAACTGTAGAACTACCATTCAATCCAGCAATCCCATTACTAAGTATCTTCCCAAAGGAAAATAAGTTATTACATGAAAAAGATACATGCACATGCATTTATAGCAGCACAATTCGCAATTGCAAAGATACGGAACCAACCTATGTGCCCATCAACCAATGAGTGGATGAAGAATGTGTGATATATATACACCATGGAATACTACTCAGCCATAATAAGGAATGATATAATGTCTTTTGCAGCAACTTGGATGGAGGTGGAGGCCATTATCTAAAGGAAGTAACTCAGAATGAAAAACCAAATATCATGTATTCTCACTTACAAGCGAGAGCTAAGTATGTAGATGCAAAGGCATAAGAATGATATAATGGACTTTTGGGACTCAATGAGGGAGACAGGAGGAGGGTGGTAAGAAATAACAGATTACATATTGGGTACAGTATACACTGCTCAGGTGACAGGTGCACCAAAATCTCCGATATCACCACTAAAGAACTTATCCATTTAACCAAAAACCACCTGTACTCCAAAAACTATTGAAATAGAAATAATTTTTTAACTTGCTTGGTTAAGCATATCTTTTCATTTATTATATTTTAGGTTTTGGCAAAATCTTTAAATATTATTTAAATGTTTTTAATTAGTACTATTCAGCTTTCATATTTTATTCTCATGCTCATTTTGGCACATTGTAGTATTGCAGACATTTATTCATTTATGATTTTTGTGAATATTCGTATTTACTGAGGAATAGTATTGGATCCTTATCGTCTCTTAGTCCATTTAATTCCACCTTTAAAACGCTGTTATATTTATATCCCATGTTACTTAAAATTGCAACAGAAACAACCCTTATCATTAAGTACTATTTAAGCAGGTTTCCTCAGTTTCTTATATTCCAACATTTTGATGTGGCATGGTCTAGTTAGTAATTCAGGTGACAGGTTATATTTTCCAAAGATAGCCACAATGCATTTCCCATCTCACCTGTTCTTTTAAGAGGTGTCTGCATTCTTTTCCTTTGAAAATGGCAAATTTTGACTCATCAGTATCCAACAGAATGCAGCAAACTGATGTTTCATGACTTCCTAGGCTAGGTAAGAGTATGCAGCACAGCTTCAGCCTTTTTTGGGGAAGACATTGACAGAGCTACTAGAAGGAAAAATAATACAAGCAGTTACTCCAGTTGCTACTGCTGTGCAACAAATTACTTCGATTTTAGTGGCTTAAACAGTGATGATTTTTTTTTTTTCTTTCAGAAATCCTTGTCTCTCTTCTACAATGTCTGAGGCCTCAGTTAGGAAGATTCAGTGATTAGGGTGACTCAATGTGGCTAGAATCATCTGAATGTTTCTTCAAAGAATTTCCTTTAACAAAAGATACCTCCAAATTTGGCAGCTACATGTTTTATATCTGGGGCTCCACCCCATAGCCAGTCTCTATGGCAATTTAACATTTCTCTTCACCACCACTTAAAAATACACAAGAAAAATCCCATTTATCAAAATACTTCAGTGGCCATTTGCAGAAGGTATCACAGAGTAGATTCCAAGATAATGGACTCAAAGTTACTAACATCAGTGTTAGTAACTTTGTTATCAGTGTTATCTGTAAGGGCACAGACAGGCCTGATTTCTCCCCCAAAATCAGTTATCTGACATGATTTCCAAGAGACCTTTCACCTCACATTTGACATAAAAGCTATCTTTAATGTCCCACCCCACTTTTGTTTCTCATCAGCAGAAAATATCAAAGTGCAGATCTGCACTTCAAAATTGTGAAGGGAAGCACAGCTTCATTTGAGAGTTTTCTGATGCTAGACTCCTATACCAAAAAGTATAATATCTTTTGTAGGGTGCATTTAGAAAGGTTCTTATCTGAGGCAAGAAAAAAGGTCTTGAAATAAAAAATTAGAGGTTATGAACTCTTTGGAAGCACCTTAAAAATTTCCCTTCTAGGAAGTTGCCTGTATTTTAATCCCTACCTGTAAGTTTAATTTTCCCAGGGACAAGTGTTTAGAGCATAGCATAATTATTCTAAGATGAGACATACTTCCACTTTTTTAAAAAGAACAATAACATTAAAATCCTGCAAAGAAAATCTCCAATTCAGAAACGGGAAGCTACTTTCTTTCATCTCATTGTTAACACATTGTTTTGATATAAAGAATCTAAAGAAACAATCTAGATACTGCCTAACTTAATGCTAATGTCAATTACGATCTTGTGTCATAAATAAATATTTACTGGAATAATTTTGAATATATTATTTAAAAGTGATATGATAGCCTAGGAGAATAACCCAGAATAACAAATAATAATTGTCTAGTAAGAGTTGCAGTTATGCAATCACACCAGCACAGGCTTAGATTGATGACTTAGCGCACTCGTTCCCATGAAGTGAAAAGTTTTACTTCTCAATTAAATTCTTAATGCTTTTCAAACTTTTCTTGTCCTGGTATTTGTATTTTCCTTAGTATCATATCAGAATCTTTGCCATCGTCATTAGCCAATGTGTTTATTCAGTCATTGTGTGAATAGCTTTGATCTGAGAGTACCAAGATAAGCTTCCTGAAGTCCAGTAAACACTCAGAGTTGTTTTGGAACATGAGCCAACTGCTTTCCTCTCTCACGAACTCTCTGCTTTAATGACTCATAACACTGAAATAAACTGGAATTTAAACAGTAAGGAAAGATTTATGGACTTATAATTATCCGATTCGGGGTCTTAGGCAAACCTAAACTTATTAAACATTATGCATATGTTCTAATTTTTACCCTGATCTCCCTTCAAATGAGAGGAAATGGCTATGAAGATATGAGTTTTTTCCCTTTCTAACATATCTGCTGTAATTGGATTAATAATAACAGGGTTACATTTGTTAAAATGGTGGGTTGAACATATGTATTAGCTTCCATTCCTCATTTAAACCCCAGTAACACAACAATAAAAGGATTTTTTTAGATAGCATAGCAAGGACAAAGATAATAGGAGAGAACACAATCATGATAAATTTTTGGAAACTGGAAAGCAGATGGACTAGAAAGTTAAATTCTAAATTAGCAGTGAACATCTGAAAAGCAACTTAATTTTATACCAAAGAACTCAAAAAGGATCTGCATTAATGATACCAGTAACCCCTGCAGATGCGAGCGGGAAAGATACAGGCTAAAATTAAATTGTAGTCAAAAGTCTTTTTTAAAAAAAAGTTTGGTTTTCAGATTCTCTCCACTTTCTTGTGTGGCTAGACAACAGTTTCTTCCTTGCCCTAGGAGTTTTAATATCTCCAGAATATAAAATACACTGTCTCTATACTGAAAGACTATACAGTAACATAGTGGATGAGCAGCCGGGCTTTTGTACCCCAGGTAGGAGATTAGAGGCACATTTGCTGAGGACTCTAACTAGTCTAACTAGTCAAGAGAAAGGAGCAAAAATTACTGACTGACAGTAGAGATTTTATCATACAGGTCACTCTGTAGAAAAGCCCTTAGACAATAAGCCACATGCTTGCACACACAGAGCTTTCAATAAACTGTTTAGTTCATTGCTTTTAATTTTCTAAAGTTTGCTGACAAACTTCCTATAGTATTCAAAGAATACAGTAGAGGCATTAGAAATGAAAAATAAGATAAGAATTTGTGAAAGACTCAAGAAATAGTTGGAAGATAAAGTTGGACACAGAGAAGATTCTAAAAGTATCAAGGAAGAAAAAGTAGGTTTTGTAAGAAGAATTAAGAATGACTTGGATATCACAAGGACAACAAATGAATGTTAGAATCAATTGAGTAATGCTTCAAAATACCAAGGACAATTGTGGTTTTTTTCCAGAAATTTTATACCGAAACAAATATTAACTAAATATGAGAGTAGAATAAAGTCATTTTAAGACATGCAAGGTCTTTGTAGAGGATATGCTTCATGAAAATGAGGGAGTAAACAAAGAGAGAAGCAGAGAGAGAGTGTGTATGTGTGTGTGTCCAGGAAGCAAGAGAACATAAATATGAACGAAGATTCCAAGACTACATAGCTCTAGTAGGCTCAGAGATTAATTCATCTATATTGGAGCAGATTATGAGGCTTTAAGAGGCCTCTCTGAGAAGGAAAGAACACCAGTATACATAATGAGCTAAGGGGAGGTTTAACATATGGAAAACTGGGTGCAAGGTACATATGACTTCTCTGTACCATCCTTGCAAGTTTTCTGAAAATCTGAAGTGATTCTAAATCAAAAGTAGAACTCTAATGGGACACAAGAGTCAGGGAGGTGGTGCATGTATGTAGCAGGTGGTAACTGAAAAAGAGCCTTCATTTTTCTAAAGTCTAAAATTGGAAAATTGGGAGATTATGTTACTTAAAGATGTAGAAGTCAATATGAAAATACAAAGGTGTAACTGGAGAGCAGTGGTTGGGGAGTACTGGTTTAGTAACAAGCGTAATTACAGTTTTTGACTTTAAGTCTGTGCATGTAAAACCTGATGAAATAGAAAATAAATTTAAAGAGAAAAGATGTGGTTCTCATATATCATCCAGATGTTCAGTTATTTGAAATTTTATTTTATTTTTTATTTTTTTATTTTTATTTTTATTATACTTTAAGTTCTAGGGTACATGTCACATAACGTGCAGGGTTTGTACTATGTAATATTTGTGCCATGTTGGTGTGCCTCACCCTCAACTCCGTGGCACCCATCAATTCATCATTTATATCAGATATATAACTCCCCAATGCAATCCTCCCCCTCCCCATGATATGCCCCAGTGGTGTGATGTTCCCTTCCCATGAGTCCAAGTGATCTCATTGTTCAGTTCCCACCTATGAGTGAGAACATGCGGTGTTTGTTTTCTCTTCTTGTGATAGTTTGCTAAAATGATGGTTACCAGCTGCATCCATGTCCCTACAAAGGAATGCAAACTCATCCTTTTTTATGGCTGCATAGTATTCCATGGTGTAATGTGCCACATTTTCTTAATCCAGTCGTCCACAGATGGACATTTGGGTTGATTCAGGTCTTTGCTATTGTGAATAGTGGGCTGCAATAAACATACGCTGTGCATTGGCTTTGTAGTAGAATAATTATAATCCCTTTGGGTATATACCCAGTAGTGGGATGGCTGGGTCATATGGGTACATCTAGTTCTAGATCCTTGAGGAATTGCTGTACTGTTTCATAATTGGTTGAACTAGTTTACAATCCCACCAACAGTGTAAAAGTGTTCTAATTTTCTCCACATCCTCTCCAACACCGCTGTTGTTTCCTGATTTTTTAATGGATTGCCATCTAACTGGTGTGAGATGGTATCTCATTGTGGGTTTTTGATTTGCATTTCTCTGATGGCGGATGGATGATGAGCATTTTTTCACATGCGTCGTTTGGCTGTATGAATGTCTTTCTTTTGAGAAATGTCCTGTTCATATTTTATACCAAACTAACGTTTTTCCACTGCCCTACCCACCCACTCCATATTACCTCATCAAACAATAATCAAATGAGGATTTCAGAAATTATTTGGTTTGGTCAATTCAATGACTCTAGAAAAGAGTAATACTATCATAACAGGTCTTATGTGAATTACATATTTTATACTATTGAATATAAATGACACTACCAAAATGTATCTAAAATATTTTATTATTTTTATTATTAGGTTAAAATTGTTTTCGTTTCCACACCCAAATGTTACTACCCTTTTTTCACAAGGCATGTTGCACTGCCTCCCATTCTGTAAAAGCAAGACAAAAGTGCAAATTAAAGGAGTTTTAATGTATATTAACAGATATTCCAGGATACAGGATGTAACCTGTGTTTTATACTTTTTTCCAAAACAATTATTAAAAAATACTTTAATTTTCTATTAGTGGTGTTTTTGACTAATCATTATTTTGATTATTTGACAAATATCAATAATACATATTATGGGTACATACGTGACATTAATGCATATTGTATAAGTGCTCAGATCCAGGTGTTAGCACTCCTAATCCAAACATGTTATCATTTCTTGGTGTTGGAAACATTCATATCCATCCATCTGCTATTTGAAACTATATAATATGTTAATTAAAATCATCCTACATTGGTAGATGAACACTATAATTTATTCTCCTATCTAGCTGGTAATTTTTGGCACTTTTTTTTTTTTTTTTTTTTTTTTTTGAGACGGAGTCTCGCTCTGTCGCCCAGGCTGGAGTGCAGTGGCGGATCTCAGCTCAACTGCAAGCTCTGGCCTCCCGGGTTCACCCCCGTTCCTCACTGCCTCAGCCTCACGGAAGTAGCTGGACTTACAGGCGCCCGCCCACACACGCCCGGCTTAGTTTTTGTTGTATTTTTTTAGTAGAGACGAGGGTTTCGCCCGTATTAGCCACGGAGGTCTCTGATCTCCTGACCTTCGTGATCCGCCCGTCTTGCCTCACCAAAGTGCTGGATTCAGGCCCTTGAGCCACCGCGCCGGCCTAATTTTGCCATTCTTTAACAAATCTCTCCCTAGCCCTCCCTTCCCCCTACCCTGCCCAGCCTCTAATACCCTCTGTTCTGCTTTTTACTTCTATGAGATCAACTTTTTGGCTTCCATATATGAGTGATAACATGTGGTGTTTAACTTTGTGTTCCTGGCTTATTTCATTTAACACAATGTCCTTCAGTTCTATCTATGTGGGCGCAAATGAGAGGATTTCATTCTTTTTAATGGTTGAATAGTATTTTATTGTGCACCAAATTTTCTTTGACTATCATTAAACTTTTGTATACTGGTGAAAATGGGGTCTATTTTCCCATTTTCCCTAGTTAATAGCAGAACATAACATGAGAAAGATCTTACTTCGCTTCAAATTTATTTATTTATTTATTCATTTTATTTATATTTTTTTGAGATGGAGTCTTGCTCTGTCACCCAGGCTGGAGTGCAGTGGCACAATCTCGGCTTACTGCAGCCTCTGCCTGCTGGGTTCCAGTGATTCTCCTGCCTCAGCCTCCCGAGTAGACTAGCTGTGATTACAGGCATGTGCAACCATGCCCAGCTAATTTTTGTATTTTTAGTAGAGACAGGGTTTCACCCTGTTGGCCAGGCTGGTCTCAAACTCCTGACTTCAGGTGATACTTGGCCTCCCAAAGTGCTGGGATTATAGGTGTGAGCCACCGTGTACAGCCCAAATTTTCTTACCTATCATGTGTCTAGAAACAATCAAGTTCTCATCTATATAAATTGCACATTTTATCTGATTGGCACACCTTGGTGAATCTTTGTCCCTTTTCTACCAGAAAACAAGATGTTCTTGTTGAAGTGGCATTTCTCTACTTGAGTAGGTTCCTTGAGCTATTCAGTGGGTCCAGTAATAATGTGCTATTTTTTTTACATTGATTCAAATGTGTTTCAGTAACTCTGTCCTCGTATTGTTTTTGCATTATCTCAAACATCACTTTAATTCATCCCACACTGCCACTGCCTTGCTATCCTGCTGTTACCCCTCCTCCTCTCACAACTAAACCAGCAGACTGAATTGTAATGGATGGAAAGAAACATGGTAGAAGGGAATGGAAATACATTTTAAGTCAAGGTTAACTTTTATTTTGCATTTCCAAAGGAATCAATGGATTTGTGGCCTTAAACATTTTTTAACCACAAATGAATGGTCTATGATTTTAATTAACCTTGTGTATAATTTTATAACATAGATTTTTATTACAGTAACAGTTAATAAGAGGATTTCATGAATTAGTTTATGTTTTAAATTTTTTCTCTTACAAAGAAATTTCACAATACCTGAAAAGGACTGCATCTAAACTCATTCCCAGACCTCTCAGTAACAAAATTATGCCCAAATGATCGTGCCTCTCCCTACTGGCACTGACCCAAAACTAGAGTTATTGGGATTTTATTTAGTCATCTTTTTCCAGGGGTACACATTAATGAAATTATGTAAGAACTGGGAGACAGGTAGGATGAGCCCACCCTGAGATCCAGCTTTGGATAATCAGACTATCAACTCTTTGGCCACTGCCTTTCCCCACATGAAGCCCAGATCTTTCCCTCTGTATTTGTATCTTACACTCTATTAACCTCTTTGCTGTGGCCTGTGAAATAAATCCTCTTCTTCTTTAGTTATGAATGAATTTTCTATATTCTTAACATTTCTTCACTAATATCCATTAAAATAGAAATAAAAATAATAGCTATAATGTATTAGGTTCTTTCTTTTATGTGCTTTATAACAGTCCTACAAATACTATTATTATGTTATTACAATTAAGGAAGTTGAGTCTTTTTAGATGTTAAATTGTCCAAAGTCAAACTGCCAGCTGGGACTTTATCTAATAGATGTCAACACCTGTGCATTTGACCTCCATTTTATACATCATCCCAAGTCCGTACTCCTCACTTATACCACTCATTGCTTATTGCCATTGTTCTCTGACAGCCAGGATATGGTCAAAGCTTCCACAGAGATTCTATCTTTTGGGAAAGGCTTCTCCTGTACCAGCATCTTCAGGGACTCTTTTGGTTTGATTCCCTAATCTCACAGTTTCAGCATATCCTAAATTTAAATATCTTCCCTTGGTTTTCATGATCCTTAAAAAACAAAACAAAACTTGACTCTCCTACTTCTCTGACCTACCTTCCCTCCCTTTCTTTCTCTTTTCTCTTCTCTTCCCTTCCTTTTCTCTTCTCTTCTCTTCTCTTCTCTTCTCTTCTCTTCTCTTCTCTTCTCTTCTCTTCTCTTCTCTTCTCTTCTCTTCTCTTCTCTTCTCTTCTCTTCTCTTCTCTTCTCTTCTCTTCTCTTCTCTTCTCTTCTCTTCTCTTCTCTTCTCTTCTCTTCTCTTCTCTTCTCTTCTCTTCTCTTCTCTTCTCTTCTCTTCTCTTCTCTTCTCTTCTCTTCTCTTCTCTTCTCTTCTCTTCTCTTCTCTTCTCTTCTCTTCTCTTCTCTTCTCTTCTCTTCTCTTCTCTTCTCTTCTCTTCTCTTCTCTTCTCTTCTCTTCTCTTCTCTTCTCTTCTCTTCTCTTCTCTTCTCTTCTCTTCTCTTCTCTTCTCTTCTCTTCTCTTCTCTTCTCTTCTCTTCTCTTCTCTTCTCTTCTCTTCTCTTCTCTTCTCTTCTCTTCTCTTCTCTTCTCTTCTCTTCTCTTCTCTTCTCTTCTCTTCTCTTCTCTTCTCTTCTCTTCTCTTCTCTTCTCTTCTCTTCTCTTCTCTTCTCTTCTCTTCTCTTCTCTTCTCTTCTCTTCTCTTCTCTTCTCTTCTCTTCTCTTCTCTTCTCTTCTCTTCTCTTCTCTTCTCTTCTCTTCTCTTCTCTTCTCTTCTCTTCTCTTCTCTTCTCTTCTCTTCTCTTCTCTTCTCTTCTCTTCTCTTCTCTTCTCTTCTCTTCTCTTCTCTTCTCTTCTCTTCTCTTCTCTTCTCTTCTCTTCTCTTCTCTTCTCTTCTCTTCTCTTCTCTTCTCTTCTCTTCTCTTCTCTTCTCTTCTCTTCTCTTCTCTTCTCTTCTCTTCTCTTCTCTTCTCTTCTCTTCTCTTCTCTTCTCTTCTCTTCTCTTCTCTTCTCTTCTCTTCTCTTCTCTTCTCTTCTCTTCTCTTCTCTTCTCTTCTCTTCTCTTCTCTTCTCTTCTCTTCTCTTCTCTTCTCTTCTCCTCTCTTCTCTTCTCTTCTCTTCTCTTCTCTTCTCTTCTCTTCTCTTCTCTTCTCTTCTCTTCTCTTCTCTTCTCTTCTCTTCTCTTCTCTTCTCTTCTCTTCTCTTCTCTTCTCTTCTCTTCTCTTCTCTTCTCTTCTCTTCTCTTCTCTTCTCTTCTCTTCTCTTCTCTTCTCTTCTCTTCTCTTCTCTTCTCTTCTCTTCTCTTCTCTTCTCTTCTCTTCTCTTCTCTTCTCTTCTCTTCTCTTCTCTTCTCTTCTCTTCTCTTCTCTTCTCTTCTTTCTTTCTTTCTTTCTTTCTTTCTTTCTTTCTTTCTTTCTTTCTTTCTTTCTTTCTTTCTTTCTTTCCTCTCTCCTCTCTTTCTCCTCTCTCTCTCTCCCTTCCTTCTTTTTGAATTAACAAATAATAATTGTGTATATTTATGGGGTACAATGTGATCTTTTGATCTATGTATACATTTTGATGCATCTGTGTATCGAGATAATTAACATATCCATCACTTCACCAAGTTATCTTTTTTCATAAGAATGTTAAAAATCTATTCTTTTAATAATTTTGAAATATGCATCATTATTAACTGGTGTCACCGTGCAATGCAATAGATCACTAAAACTTATTCCTTCAGTCTAACTGAAACTTTGTACTATTTGATGAAAATCTTCCCTGTCCCCATCTCTCTGCCTCCTTACTACCCTGTCCCTCAT
Source organism: Rhinopithecus bieti (assembly GCF_001698545.2). Classification (NCBI taxonomy): domain Eukaryota; kingdom Metazoa; phylum Chordata; class Mammalia; order Primates; family Cercopithecidae; genus Rhinopithecus; species Rhinopithecus bieti. The sequence goes on along the minus strand of NW_016803658.1, from coordinate 750,106 downwards.
CCTCCTCTGGTAACCAACTTATACTCTCTGTTCTATGAGATCAAGTTTTTTTATATTTCACACACCAATGAGATCATATAGCATTTGTCATTTGGTGCTTGCCTAACTTCACTTAACATAATGCCCTCCAGTTCCATTCACATTGTCCTGAATGACAGAAGTCCCTTCTTTTCAGAGGGCTGCATAGTATTGCATTGTGTATATATACCACATTTTTGTTATTCATTCTTAGATTGGACACTTAGCTCATTTTCATATTTCGGCTATTGTAAAAATGCTGAAATGAACATAGGAGTACAGATATCTCTTCAACATACCAATTTTAATTCCTTTGGATATATACCCAGAAGTGGCATTGCTGACGGTAATTCTACTTTAAGTTTTCTGAGGAACCCCTATACTGTTTTCCAAAATGATTATGCTAACTTACATCCCCACCAATAGTATACAAGATTCTCCTATTCTCCACATCCTGATCAATACTTCTCATTTGTCTTTTTGATAATAGCCATTATAACAGGTGTGAGATGATAACTCATTGTGGTTTAGATTTGTAATTCCCTAATGATTACAGATGTTGAGCAGTTTTTCATTTATCTGTTGGCCCTTCTTAACTCTTATTTTGAGAAATGTCTGTTCAGATCCTTTGCCCATTTTAAAATCAGATTATTTCTTTCTTGCTATTAAGTTGTTTCAGTTCCTATTTTTTTATATGAGCTGCTTATTAGATGTACAGTTTACAAATATATTCTTCTAATCCATGGAATGTCTTTTACTCTGTTAATTTTTATTTCTTTGCATAAAAGTTTTATTTTGATGTAATCTCATTTGTGTATTTTTGCTTTCGTAGCCTGTGCTTTTGGAGTTCTATCCAAGAAATCATTGCCCATACCAATGTTGTCTCTCCTGTTCTCCTGTTTTCTTCCAGCAGCTTTACACTCTCAGGTCTTCCATGTTAAGTCTTTCATCCATTTTGAGTTGGTTTTTGTAAATGGTGTGTGGTAAGGGTCCAGTGTCATTCTTCTGCATGTGAATATCCAGTTTTCCCAGCACCATGTACTAAAGAGACTGTCCTTTTCCTATTGTGTGTTCTTGGCACCTTTAGTGAAAATAAATTTACCATAAAGACTTGTGTTTATTTCTAGGCTTTCTATTTTGTTCCATTGGTTTCTGTTATTGGTTGGTATCTGTTATTATGCCAGCCCCATGCTGTTTTGATTACAATCACTTGAAAATATATTTTGAAATAAGGAATGTGATGCTTGCAGATTTTTTCTTTTTGCTCAAGATTGCTTTGTCAGTTTGGGATCTTTTCTCATTCTATACAAATTTGAGAATTGTTTTTCATATATCTGCAAAGAAAGTGACACTGGAATTTTGGCTCACCTTCCTTCCCCTTTTGCTGTATATGGACATTCCCATAAGTTCTATCCTTAGCTTCCTTCTCTTCAGTCTTTATATTGTGTGGCGTCCCAGGTAAACTTTACAGAAGCACTGAAGACAGACCATGTCACATCAAACCTTCTAATATAAGTTTGCTGTATTATTTGAGAATATTCAATTCTGTGATAAAAGACTATAAAACAAACAAGATGGTGAAATGCAAAAGAAGTGTTAAGTATAGATAGTAAGTTGATGGCCTATGATCTTGACTTTATTCTACAGTAACAAAATACCATAAACTGGGTATTGCTCACAGTTCTGTGGGCTAGGAGGTCTAAGAGCAACGAGATGGCAGATTTGGTATCTGGTGAAGGCTCATTTCCTGCTTCATAAATGGTACCTTATTGCTGTGTCCTCAGATGGTGGAAGGATCAAGGCAGCTCTCTGGGCCTCGTTTATAAGGTCACTCTGCCCTCCTGACTTAATCATATCCCAAAGTCCCCACCTTCTAATACCATCACATTGGTAATTGGATTTCAGCACATGAATTTGGGAGCAGGGGTGAGGGGCATAAACATTCAGACCACATCAGAAATGCAAGTAAAAGTCATGGTGTATGCTACTTAAGTGTAATGAGTAAAAAAGTGGCTTATGAGACACAGGCAGAATCCATAAGACAGTAAGTTAGTAACCTGTAACACATGTTAACAATAAACTTAATGGAGTATATAATGGAACAAATAAGAATGTTACTTATAGACAAAAGGGAGAAAAACAAGCCATGCTCATGTCTCACTCCCAATCCCACCAGAAGTACTTATATCCCTTTGAAGGCTTGTAGCATTTTACGTGAACTTCTTGTTTGCTACATTTTCCTACCATGTACACATCCTATTTCCACATCTGGACTGAAAGCTCTCAGGAAACAAACATAATGACAAATGTATCCTTTCCTCCCAGGAATATCTGGTATTCAGATCTGCTGCATAGATACATTAAATGGATGATGGCATAACCCAGGTTTCTTAGCCAGGATTTTACTACCCTTTTCTTATGACACTTTCACAAAACTGTCCATCTGTGAAATAACTAATTTTTTTTAAATTACACATTTTATTGAGTTAATGTTCTCCTGTTATCTTAGTAGTTAAACATATGCATTGCCCAAATAGTTCAGAAGAGTTTTTTTTAACTAAAATAAACAAAAATTTACACATACACACACAGGCTGATGCATTACATTTACACCAATTTTTATGAAATAACAATACACAATAAACGGCAATAAAGTATAGCAGTTACAAGCATTGACTCTTGAGTCAAGCGCCAGGTTTTGAGACCTGGTTTTGAAATTTGTAGCTCCATGACCTTGGGTAAGTTTACTTTATATCTATCTTCTCCAGGTCCTCATCTATAAATGTTGAGAAAATAGAAATGATACCTAGTACTTAGAATTATTGTAGAGAATATATGAATTAAAGTGGGCAAAATTGCTAAGAACAGTGCCTTGCACGTGGTAAGCCATCAGTACATGTTAGCTCTTACTATGGTCCTATGAATTCATTTTAAATAGATTTCCTTCTCTATACTCTGAATAATCTTCCCGAAAGAATGGTTTGCCATTTAAAAACAGATTGCGCATCTTCCCTAGACAAGCAAATACATACACACTTATTATCAAAGCCTGGAAAATCTGAAAATAATGCTGATGGTCATTAGCTCTAATACTACTCTCTTTGTGTTTGCTCTGTTCTGTTGAATTTATGAATCATTTTCACATTCATTGCATCATTGGATTTTCATAACACCTCTGCAACAAATCCAGCCAGACATTCTTTTCCTTTTTTTTTTTTTTTTTTTTTTTTTGCAGATAGTTCAGTGATTTTACTTTATTTTATTTTCTTATTTTTTTATTTCCATAGGTTTTTGGGGAACAGGTAGTATTTGCTTACATGAATAAGTTCTTTAGTAGGGATTTGTGAGGTTTTGGTGCACCCATCACCCAAGCAGTATACACTGAACAAAATTTGTAGTCTTTTGCCCCTCACCCCCACTGACCATTTCCCCCAAGTCCCAAAGTCCATTGTATCATTCTTATGTCTTTGCATACTCATAGCTTAGCTTCCACTTATGAGTGAGAATATACAATATTTGGTTTTCCATTCCTGAGCTACTTTGCTTAGAATAATAGTCTCCAGTTCCATCTAGGTTGCTGAGAATGCCATTAATTTGTTTCTTTTTATGGCTGAGTAGTATTCCATCATATATATATACATATATATCACAATTTTTTATCCACTGGTTGATTGATGGGCATTTGGGCTGGTTCCATGTTTTTGCAATTCTGCTATAAACTTGCATGTGCAAGAATCTTTTTCGTGTAGTGACTTCTTTTCCTCTGGGTAGAAACCCAGTAGTGGGATTGCTGGATCAAATAGTAGTTCTACTTTTAGTTCTTTAAGGAATCTCCACACTGTTTTCCATAGTGGTTGTACTAGCAAAAGGAACAGTCAGCAGGGTAAACGAATAACCCCCAGAGTGGGAGAAAATATTCACAATCTATACATCTGACAAAGGACTAATATCCAGAATCTACAAAGAACTCAAATTACCAAGAACAAACAAACAATCCCATCAAAAAGGACATGAATAGACAATTCTTAAAAGAAGATATACAAATGGCCAACAAACATATGAAAAAAGGCTCAACATCACTAATGATCAGGAAAATGCAAATCAAAGCTACAGTGTGATAGTACCTTACTCCTGTGAGAATGGCCGTAATCAAAAAATAATAGATGTTGGCGTAGATGTGGTGAAAAGAGAACACTTCTACACTACTGGTGGGAATGTAAACTATTATTTTTCATGTTTGAAGGAGAAGGGTTACAATGGCTTGCCTTTGGTCTCCTAGAGGAGAATCATGAACTCAGGGCATTACATTCATGGCCATAGACCTTCTACCCAACACTTGTAGAGCAGGTTCTACTGACAGATCTTAAGAGCTTGGATAGCTTCAATCCAATAGTGCCCAACTTGTCCTTCCCACATACTATTTCTTTTAAAAATTCCCAACAGGGAAAAAGCCTCTATGGTTTATTTCACTCAAGGATTTACTGCTAGGATCCCCCCTTCATTTAAGGTAATTAATAACTTCTGAGGAAATAAGTAGAACTTCCTCTCAAAAACTGATGTATTTTCATCATTCACATCATGCTGTTTTATCACACTGCATGGCAGCAAAACATAAGAACTAGGGCAGCACTGACTCAGAGATCATTGTCTGGGTTCCATTTCTATTGGTCACTTAACAACTGAATGACCTTAAGATAGTTAATGAACTTTCCTGTGTCTCAGTTTCATTATCTATAAAATGTAATTAACAATATTACTTTGGAGTTCCTTGTGAAGATTACAATAAATAATATGTGTAAGGTACTCAGAAGAGCACCTGATGAAACAGGTATGAGCTCCTGATGTTATTATTACCTGTGAGAAAATAGTCTTAATTATTTCTCCCTTTGGCTAGTGCTGCAGCTAGCAAATGCAATACTTATCACTGTATGAAAAAAAATGATCCGTCCCCATAATGATAAAATGCTTAAGCCAAAGCACACCCAGCACCTCTCACCTAAGACCTTTAACTCTTCCAGAGCTGCTCTCCTACACATATCTTAAGCAAAAATATTCATGATCTCACATTGCCTAAAAATATATCTTCACAAGTCAGCTTTCTGACTTTTACCCTCGTCACCATGATTACCCTCCAGTTTCGCCTAAGGAATAGGTTGCTATGGCAACACTCACCACCCACAGTCAACAGACAAATTTCATTTCTCAGCTACAACTATTAGAAAATAAATGGTCCATGTAACATTCTTTTGTTTGTTTCCCTATTCATTTGCGAAATTCCCTACCTGACTGAGGCATTCATAATGGTAATAAAATGCTGTTTTAAACATTTAAACAATAATTTGTTAATTCAGACAAACACACTATTCAAATTCTCAATGTTTCCAAAATAGCTTTCTGTCAATAAAAGGTTAAAAAAAAAAAAAAAAAAAAAAAAGCACAATCATAAACTACTTCAGTTCCAAATATTGTTTAGTCAAATTGCTTCTTGTTTTATAATAGAAACATGAAATGAATTGTAGCATATTATTTGCTAAAACAATTTTCCATCTTTTATTTTATTCCCCAGGCAAAATGACTTATTAAACTGTTTCAGAACAAGAAGAGGGAAGGAGCATTTACTTCTCTTTAATAGCCTCCCCACCAAACCTATCATTATTCTTTCAATCTAAGACAAAGTAATAGCACATGCTGTGCATACACCACACATTTCCAGGTTACTTTTCCAGGTGGACGATAAAGGAAAACCTACTTCATGCCCAGCACTAAGATATCACATGTCGACAGCAGCCATGTTCTTCCTTTTCATGGTTAACTTCCCAGCCTTCTCCTGGTGATTCCTTAATAAGCCATGTTTGCAGCTGCGTCTCCCCAGTTGTGAAGAAATGGGAATGGCCATAAGGAGGAAGCCTGACCCTATGACTCCCTCTCTATCCTGTAGGGAAATAAACATGAACAATGCCCTTCATTACTCCCACTCTTTCCACCTCTCAGCTTCCTAGTACCTTCCTTCTCCACCTATGGATACCCTTTACCATACTTGTGACTATTAGTTGTAATCAAAACATCATTTAACCACAACTTACATGGATATAATAGCACTCTAAGTTTAATAAGAGTGTAGCTAAGAAGGATTTAGACTATGCTCTTATAAGAACTTTTCAGAATATAACTCTTAGACATTTTGATTAAGTACCATTAAAAATCAGGGTATATAGGTGTAACAGGCAGTTTTCATTTTTCCAAACCAATAGACCTCCTTTTGTATTGTAACCTTACTAGGATCTCAATTACTAGTAAGGTATCGTAACCTTACTAGTAATTGTAACCTTACTCATTTAAGGCAATAAAGACACACTTGTATATGTGGACAAAGGAGACAAATACAATTTGTGGGAGCACAGCAACTAGAAGTCATTTTTTAAAAATCTGGCCTTCTGAGAGCATAAATATGATATGTAAGAATATACGTACTGTTTTAGGCACTCTGTGTTGAGTAACAGATGCATTCCAAAATTTCAAAGTTATTTTTTTTTTAAATTCAGAGGAAATAACTTAGGGATTCTTATAAAAATTATAAATATCAAACAAGTCCTTCCTACCATCCTGACATTTTCTACTAAAAGTGAGTAAATATTACAGCCAAAAATCAATGAAGTAATTCCTTTTGGAGAAATAATATGAGTAGGTGGAAGAGAGGTGACGGATATATATCAGGAAAATTGATATCGCAATAGGTAGCAAGGGGCTTGACATAGAGCAACTGCATGGGAGGGGACTACTCTCTTTTGTGACAAGTCTAGTTTTCCAGTAGTGAAGATTAATGGGTGGTTGCACTTTAATTGGGAAGGAACTGAAAATTTATCTTATTAAAATTTGTTCTGAGTGAATTTTAAAACACTAGATGACTATAATTTTCAACCTATAATAACTTATTTTTTCTCATTATTCAATGCATTAGACCCCCAGTAAATATAATTTTAAGCAAATTAAATAACAGTTAAGAGAGACAAGATTGAAACATAATGCAAAGAAAAAAATTTGACTTCCATTATATTCAGGATGGGAAGAAACTGAAGCAATCTCCTGAGATGAGGTTGTACATCTACAAATCAAAGAGAATTCCCTGATGGTGAAATCCAAACCAAACCAAATTTGTACTAAAGACTATCTTGGTTGTTTTTCTAGTGGGTCTCAAGTGGAGACAGTTGCCAAGTTCAGTAGTTTCTAGTGTTTATTTATTGATTTATTTTGGCTTAAGACTGCAGAATATTTGAAATTAATAAAAGGTATGAGTGCAATATAACCCTTGATAACTATTCAGGATACAACATGAAAATTCTCCAAGAGCTTTGCCGGCACAGAATTAATCCCTTGGAGTATGTTAGTGGAAAGAAGAAAGAAAGTAATTCTCTCTCATCATGTCAATGGAAGGTATATTTTTCAGACTCACCTTGTGTCCAACATAATAAGAGGTCCCTCCATTTGAATTTCTTTGACAGCATACACAGTTGAAACTTGAGATCACGTTTAATGTGTCCCCTTTGTACCTAAAGAACTAAAAGATTTACACCTTGAGGCTATTTTCCATCCGACTGCTTTGAAAGGAGAGCACATTTGTTTGCTGAACTCTGTGAGCAGTGTCTGATGTAACTGAGTGAATGGTTCATTGTGAGGATAACATTCACCCCCACAAAAATGACCACTAGTATATAGCATGACCAAAGTCTCAAAATGAGAACAGTAGCTACCAAAGGCAACCAATTGGTCAAATAAAGCAGTTGTTTACTTATTTTAATTATGAAAAGGTAAATCATGGTTCTGACTAAACTCTAGCAATAAAATAAGATACTCATGAACTTAATTTAATAGCTATTGATATTAAGCAAACAATGTGCTCATTGCTATTCTAGTTGCTCTGGAGGGTACAGATATAGTCCCATCACAAAGTATTAATGACTTCAAGACATGTAGGTGGGAAGCCAAGCTGAACACACAGAAAACAATAGCAAATGATACAGAGTCATATGTTCACGCAGCAAAGGCTTCTAGTTCTACTAGAGGTAAATAAGAAACCATGTCATATTTTAACAGGATAGGGGATGGGTAGAGGAGGGCCACCTAAGTGTATGTGAATTTATAATAACACTGGAGGTGGTGTGGAGAGCAGAGTGCACTGGGGCAGGAGAGGTAGAGAGATGTTGCAGGAGTAGATTTGGAAGCCTCGTTTGGAGGCTATTATAAGAATCTGTGTGACTTAGGAACTGAGGTTTTGAGAACAGAAAGAGCACAGTGGATGCATTTAAGGCATATCTGAGGTGGCACCACAGAACAGAGTGGCTTAATGTTAATGGAAGAAGGGACAAGAAAGATGGGAAGATATCTGTGGTTTCTCTCTTGAAGCAGGGTCTTAACTCGAAATGGGCAGTCTGTGTCATTTGGGCATGGAACAAAACCTATCTGAAGCCAAGATGCTTTTAGTGTTAAGAATGGAATTAAGGCCAGGTGCAGTGGTTCACACCTGTAATCTCAGCAACTTTGGGAGGCTGAGGTGGGTGGATCACCTGAGGTCAGGAGTTTGAGACCAGCCTGGCCAATATAGTGAAACCCCATTTCTACTAAAAATACAAAATTAACTGGGCATGGTAGCACACGCCTGTGGTTCCAGCTACTCTGGAGGCTGAGGCAGAAGAATTCCTTGAACCTGGGAGGTGGAGGTTGTGGTGAGCCGAGATGGCACCATTGCACTCCAGCCTGGGCAACAAGAGAGAGATTCTGTCTCAAAAAAAAAAAAAAAAAAAAAAAAGAAATAGGGGG
>NW_016803658.1:719879-740946 GCF_001698545.2 Rhinopithecus bieti | reverse complement strand
AAAAAAAAAAAAAAAAGGAATTAAGTGCTGTGACTGTAGGTTACGTTTCTGAAACAACTCAGGGTTCAATTGATTGCAGGTAATGCAGGTATACAAGTGGAAAGCAGGTGTGGCCCTGAGTGTTCTCACCACCAGCACCCCTGAAAAGGCAGCTCTAACATTCACTCGGGGATTCACAGATGTGATGGTAAGCTACCGTTCGCATTCACTCCTCCAATAGGATTTGACCCTGTTTCCACACTTAGAAAAGCTGCTCTTCCTGGGACTTCTGCTTCAGTGATGCAGCCTGGTCCTTCCAGGACCAAGGAGTCTAACTGGATTTTTTCTGTAATCCTCTGTGGTAGCTCCCTGTTGCTTTCCTTCATAGACTTATACTATATAATTATTCATTTATTAATTTATTTATTACCTTTCATTAGACTATAAGTTCCTTTAAAGCAAGGAGACATTTTCTTTTTATTTGTCACTGCATTCTCAGTATATGGCTCAGTACCAAGGACATGGTAGGTGTTCAATGATATATGTTAAATAAATGGACAAATTCTCTGTTTCAATTCCTTTGGTTTTGATGCTTTGGATACCATGCATACACTGTCTTCCTGAGTAAGAATTTGATAATCAATCTTATGTGATTGGAGAAGAAGTAAAAGGTAAAAGAAAAAAATTGACAAGACAATCTAACTGAATTTAATAGCTAAATAGATATGGGGTATGAAGGAGGGAGATATTAGCGACATAGAACTGGGTGACTATAAACTTCCTTTCTCCAACCTCTGTGCCTGGGGACTGCTGCACCACAGTCCACAGAGTTATGCTCTATCTCAGCAGTTAAGTTAGAGATGTACTCAGATTCAAATGTTCAGTCATATGGTAATTTTATTTTTAATTTTTGAGGAACCACTATACAGTTTTCCATAGCAGTTGCACCATTTTACATTGCTACTTTGCTACTAACAGTGCACAACATGTGAATATACTTAACACTACTGAGCTGTACACTTAAAAATGGTTAAGGTGGTAAATTTTTGTTATGTGTTTTTTTAACCACAATTTAAAAAATTGTAAAGTACTGATTGGGCACCTAATGGGGCTGCTAAGCATACCAGAAGCATCCCGGCTGACAAAGTTTTTGGATGATCCTGGCATCTCCAAAGCCAAATGTTTCAGTGAGGAGTTAGTGGGAAGAAAAGGAGGGTTAAGTAATAAATCCATTCTAACTTTATCACTGCCCTGAATTTTCATGCAGATGGATTAAAATATTTCTATTACTCCAAGCTGGAACAGATTTGGAGACAAAAGACTGGTGGTAAGTCCATCTGAGGCTGAGAAATAACATAGGTAGAGGTTGTTTATTCAAGCAGCCAGCAAATTGAGCTCTTATTCCTATCCTTTATAATCTCAAAAGACAGAGTTTATCTGCAACATGAAAGAGTCAGGGGAGGATCAGGGAAGTTGCCCCTCACCACTGGGTTGTGATTGCTAGATGCAGCAAAATCAATGTGTCTGTCCTTTAGCAAACAGGACCCAGCAAAACATTTTCTGAATTCTCTCCACTCTCCTACTATGCCTCAAAGAGGCTCCGGGAATGAGTGAGCAGGGATTTACACAGCCCTTTCCTTGGCTGAGAGTGTTGATGCCAAAGGATAGAAGACTTAAAGCACATAAGAAGCCACTGTATCTCCCTCACCTCATTCTGAATGCACATTTACATATCATTCTTCAAACACTGCAGTCATTCAAGGCACCAAATTGTAAAGAACAATGCATTTCTAAACTCCCTCTTTGTTCTCCACCTTCATCTCCTGTGACTCTTTTTAAATAGAAGAGTGACCCTTTTAAATAGAGAACAGGAAAACTAAAATGCTCAAGAGGATTCCCAGTCAAATTTCCAATTAGCATCTATCCAATCATATAAAGAGTATTCTCAGAAGGGTTATTAAACAATGACATATTCATAAATGTGTATAAGATGATTAATTCCTATCCTAAATACGAGTTTTTGAAAGAAAGTTGGTCCAAATTATTCCAATCTTAATAAACTCCAAAGCCAAACCCACAGTAAGAACATTCAAAAAAGGTGTAATTTAGCAAAATATAATAATAATGAACTTCAGTTTTTCATAGATAGATGTGGGTATGCTGCAACTAGTGTACATTTAGAAAGCAGCCCTTTTTCATCTCTTCCTACTGTGGTAAATCACATCATAGTATGTGTCATCCATACAAAACAAAGGGATAATATACCAAAAAGTTAGATGGCATCCAATTTTATTGAATAGATGTACCTAAATCACTGCTGTTTTAAAACAGAAACATTTGATGCTAAATCTAAAGGTCAAACAAAAATCATCTGAATGTATCAGATTTGAAATGCTTTATAATTGTAAGAATAAATCACATATCTGGAATAGACAAGCCAAAATTGAATCTGTTGTGCAAGGGTATGTGGATTTTGATTTGTTTTTCTAAGACCACCAGAGCGGGCACAAAAGAACCAGCGACTAGGCAAGGGTGGGAGCAAAACTGCAAGTTTATTTTGGTCACCTAGCTTCAGGGGAAGAAGGTGGGTAGGGAGAGGTCTGTCGGCCTCCGGCAAATGAGGCCCACAGAGTCGCCCCTGGAGCTCTCCGACAGAGTTCCGACAGTCCCCACCACAGTGGGGAAGCTGGGAAGTCCGTGCGTGGCGTTCCTCCGGAGCGGCTTTTCTAGGAGTGGGAGGGCAATAGGCGGAGCATGGGTGTGTGTGTTGGGGGGGGGGCGTTCAGCAGGTGCGACCAGGTAAATCTTGGTCTCTTCGGATTGACATCACCTGGCGCATGCCTAGTTGGTCTGCACCTTCCCAGGTCGCCGGCTGCATTTTGCACCCGCGGGAAAAGTTGGGGGGCGGATGAAGAACCCGGAAGTGCACCATCTTGCCTCCCTTCCTCCAAACAGATTTGTCAGATACACAGGCCTTAAAATGAACCAGACATTAAGCCTAGGTAATAATAATTGCAAAGTTCTACTGCCTCTATAAGGTAAATGCTAAATAACTGCTGATTATCCCTAGTACTTACAAAGTGATCACAGATAAGCCTAATAGGATTTGAATTTAAGTAGCTGTGATTTTTTTCCCTCCCTCTTCCAGCTCTGTGAATTGGAAATTCTGCAAGTACCAACAGAAAAGGCACACTTTCAGACTTAAGGCATGCCCTGATGGGCAAACACACTTACCATGCAAATCCTCCCAGACCAGATCGTAGCATGGAGCTACAGCTGGATTGGACATCATGAGCTGTCCAAAAATCTAAATAAAACACTGCTCACTTTGTTATAATAAGAGTTTCTCAACAAGAGGTCCCAAAGCAGTACATCAGATCAATTTATCAGGAGGCACCCTAGCCAATGGGCCTAGAACACCGCTGGTCTCATGGAGCAGTAATCTATTAATAAAAAGTTACAAAATTCTCTGTGTTCACTGACTAACATACGACATTTTTCTAAATCACTGGCACTTTATCATATTATGTGTACTGTGTTTGTATGTGTGTGGGAGCACACATGCACTCTGTGTGTGTGTGTGTGTGTGTGTGTGTGTGTTTGATCAACTGTTATTTTCTGGGTGCTAACTATGTAACAGCCACATTATTAGGAACCTAGGATAAATGCTGACGAAGGCAGACACAACTGCCACCCTCAAGAAAGTATAGCTTAGTGAAGCAGTGTTTCTCAAATGTTTAATGTGTGTACAGAAAACAAGAAAAGTCTGTTAATATCCAAATTCTGGATCAGTGTGTTTGGAGTAGGTCTGAGTCTGCATTTCTAATATACTCCCTTTACTGTCAATGTTGCTGGCATTTGAGTAGCAAGGTATTAGACAACACAGATGTTAAATCACACAAATAACTATATGCTTACATTTGTGATCATACCATAAATAGTACAGGGGACCATGAGATAAAATAAAGTGAGGGACACAATCTATAGTACTTCAGGGCTGGGAGACCAAAAGCTGAAGGATGGTGGGCATATGGCAGGCTAAGTTATTGGAACCAACTATAGTTACTGCTACACATACCATTGGTGTCTCCCTGACTACAGTTCTCCATACACCAGAGTGGACTTGGCCTGTGCTCAGGGGGTGCTGAAAGTGCATAAGACCAACTTACCTGGGGCTAACTGGTTGAAGGACAGAAATTTGTAAATAAATATCTCAGCTTCATCACCCCTTAGTGGGACATGCTGAGTTGGGTTTCCTAGGCTCTCAGAGGACTCACAGCAGGATTGGGCTCTAGTTGCCCACAGCTGTAATACTTATATTAACTTCAGTACTCCTCTTTTCCCTGTCTCACATCCCTTTTCCTTGCCAATGACTTCTGGGCTCGTCTCCAAATAAATTACTTGCTCCCAAATCCTTGTCTCAGGGTTTGCTTTTGAGGGAATTCAACTTAAGAAATCAACCCTCTCAGACAGCATGACAAACAATGCCAAAATATACACTCTGACTTGGATGGTGGGTGCATGGTTGTTTGGCAAAGTGTGCATAAGTGTTTTAGGCACTTTTTTGTATGCACATTATATTTTATAATTTTAAAAATGTAATTAAAAAAATAACAAACACTAGAGTATTTTAAGTAAAGAGAAATAAGTAAGAAGCTAGGTGTTTTGGAGGAACAGAGAAGAGGTCATTCTGGGTGGAGTAAAATGAACAACAGAGAATGGTGGTAGATTCATTCCTACATTCATTCACTCATTTGTGACAAGTGCTACCTTTTTTATCGGGCTTACATTGAGTGGGAGACAGACAAAAACAATCAAATAAATTAACAAGATAATTTCAGAGATTAATAACTGCTATGCAGAAAAAAATAAGTTGATGTCACAGAGACTGGGATAAATATTTGGTTGGTGGATAATTGAGACTGGATTACTTGGAAAGATCTTGTCAAGGTGGTGGCAATTGAACTGAGACCAGAAGGAAAAGAAGATACAGCTGGGCAGGGGCATAGGACTAGGGCTTTGTAGTTTCCTCACTAAGAATTTTGAGCTTCATTTTTGGAGATGGAAAGCCATTAAAGTGTTTACACAGAAGAGAGACATAACCAATCTAAGGTTTTTTAAGATCATGCTGATGACCTTGAAGAATGGATTTGATGGGTCCCAAAATGGTGGAGGCAGGCCAGTGAGAAGACATGTGATGGCCAGTATGTTCGAAGTTGATACGCAAAACTGGATCTATTCAAACTATATGGTAGGCTCAGAATTAAACACTCCTTACAAATACTTGTGGAACAAACTGTCCCCTAAGCTTGACTAATCCTTTATTTTTGGCTACAGTGATTGTACCAATGATTGACAAATGATCTAAGCTGGGTCAGTCAGAATCCTTTTTTGGGGTTTTCCTCATGGAGCTACAGCAGAAGATTCCTTCTTCTGTAGAATGTTTTAAGGCTGTGACTTGAGAACTGCCGATCTGATATGAGGGTGTTGTTTGGAGAAGGCCCACAAGAAGCAGGAGTGAAGGCAGCCATGCAGAGAGAAGAGAAGTGAAGAGAAATTGAGACAAATCCCAAGTGTTAGAGTCTCCTGGTTGCTGTGATTTTGACAGTATTCCATTTGACTACCAGAACTACCCCAGAGTTTCACCCAGTTATAGGAATCATACAATTCTCTTTTCTATTTAGCTAGTTTGAGTTTGTTTTCTGCCAATTACAAGTGAAAAAATCTGACCAGTATAAGAGGTGAGGGAGGTGGAGTGACCTTCTTGCGGGATAGAAGTCCCATTTACTGAAATAATGAAAAAGATGAGAAGCCATTTGAACAGGGAAGAACCAAAGTTGTTTGGCAAATAAGAGTTTAAAATGCTGATGAGATATCCAAGTGGAAACATTAAGTAGATGATGGATATATCAGTTTAGAGCTCAGTCAAGAAGAGTTGACTGGGGATATAAGTTTGGGCATCACTGGCATAGACATGATACCCAAAACCACAGGATGGTATGAGATGAGTTTAGCTGGGGGAGAGACTATTCAGTGGAAGCAGAAGAGGACCCAGGACTAAGCCTTGAAGAACTCCATGAACTATGGACCTGATATCATTTTTAAAACACCAAACTTCAACCAAGAAAAACATCTGCAACCCATTTACTTGCCAAAACCCATACAGCAGTAGTCTGTTCTGTTCTTTGCTGAATGATATTAACCCCACAAATTTCACCTACATTATCATCCGTCAAAAAAACAAAAACAAATGCTAGGTGAGAGGTGTGTGTAATTGTGTGTAAGTGTATGACTTTAAATAAGACTAGGTTTTTTTAGCTTGAAAGAGAAGTTTATTATTTTTTTAATTTGACATTTTATTTTAGACAGAGGGTACATGTGGAGATTTGTTAAACGGCTATATTGCAGGATCCTGAAGTTTGGGGTATGGACCCCGCCTAGGTAGTGAGCATATTACCCAATAGGTAGTTTTTCAACCCTCACTTCTCTCCCTCCCTCCCTAGTCTAGTAGTCCCCAGTGTCTATTGTTCCCATATGTATGTCCTTGTGTGCTCAATGTTTAGCTGCCACTTTAAGTGAGAACATGCAGTATTTAGTTTTCTGTTCCTGCATTAATTTGCTTAGGATTATGGCCTCCAGCTCAATCCATGTTGCTGCAAAGGACATGATTTCATTTTTTTTTATGGCTATGTAGTATTCCATGGTGTATATGTACATTTTTCTTTGTCCAATCCACCACTTGTTTAGAATAGCCACCAAGAAAGTTAAATACCTAGGAATACAACTAACCAAGGAAGTGAAAGATCTCTTCAAGGAGATCCATTATAAAACATTGCCAAAAGACATCAGCAATGACACAAACAAATGGAAAAACATGGAGCAAACTATACTACAGGCTAATACTTCAAACTATACTACAAGGCTACAGTAACCTAAACAGCATGGTATTGGTACCAAAACAGAGATATAGACCAGTGGAACAGAACAGAGCCCTCAGAAATAATGCCACACATCTAAAACTATCTGATATTCGACAAACCTGACCAAAACAAGCAATGGGGAAAGGATTCCCTATTTAACAAATAGTGCTGGGAAAACTGGCTGGCCATAGCAGAAAACTGAAACTGGACCCCTTCCTTATACCTTATGCAAAAATTAACTCAAGATCGATTAAAAATTTAAATGTAAGACCTAAAACCATAAAAACCCTTGAAGAAAACCTACGCAATACCATTCAGGACATAGGCATGGGCAAAGACTTCATGACTAAAACACCTAAAGCAATTGCAACAAAAGTCAAAAATTGACAAATGGGATCTATTAAAACTAAAGAGCTTCTGCACAGCAAAAGAAACTATCAACAGAGTGAACAGGCAACCTACAGACTGGCAGAAAACTTTTGCAATCTATACATCTGATAAAGGGGTAATAGCCAGAATCTACAAGGAACTTAAACAAATTTACAAGAAAAAAAAAAAATCAAAAAGTGGGCAAAGAATTATGAACAGACACTTCCAAAAGAAGACATTAATGCAACCAACAAACATACGAAAAAAAGATCATCACTGGTCATTAGAGAAATGCAGATCAAAACCACAATGAGATACCATTTCTTGCCAGTTAAAATGATAATCATTAAAAAGTCAAAAAACAACAGATGCTGCAGAGGATGTGGAGAAATAGGAACGCTTTTACACTTTTGGTGGGGGTGTAAATTAGTTCAACTATTGTGGAAGACAGTGTAGCGAATCCTCAAGATTCTAGAACTAGAAATATCATTTGATTCAGCAATCTCATTACTGGGTATATACCCAAAGGATTATAAATCATTCTACTATAAAGATACATGTGGGCCGGGTGCAGTGGCTCATGCCTGTAATCCCAGCACTTTGGGAGGCCGAGGTGGGTGAATTATGAGGTTGGGAGATGGAGACCATCCTGGTCAACATGGTGAAACCCTGTCTCTACTAAAATACAAAATTGGCCGGGGTGGTGGCACTTAGCTGTATTCCTAGGTATTTCACTTCCTTTTTGGCTATTCTACATGGGATTGTGTTCTTGATTGACTCTCAGTCTGAACATCATTGGTGTATAGAAATGCTTTTTCTGCATTTATTGAAAAGATCATATGGTTTTTGCTTTTAATTCTGTTCATGTGGTGGTATATTAATTTTTGATGTGCTGCTGAATTCTGTTTGCTAGTTTTTTGTTGAATATTTTTGTGTCTATGTTTATTAGATTGGTCTGAAGTCTGCCTTTTACATTGTGATTGCCATATTTTGGTATCAGGTTAACACTGATTTCATAGAATGTGTTAGGGAGGAACTCCTCTGCCTCAATTTTTTGGAATAGGTTCAGTAGGATTGGTCCCAGCTCTTCTTTGTATATCTGGTAGAGTTTGGCTGTGACTCCTTCTGGTCCAGGGCTTTTTTAGGTTTCTCAGTTTTTTATTTCTGTTTCAATTTCAGAGCTTAATATTGGTCTATTCAATCTTCCTGATTCAATTTTTGGAGATTACATGTTTCCAGGAATTTATTCATCTTCACTAGATTTTCTAATTTGTGAGTATAGAGTTGTTCATAGTAGCCTTTAAGGATCTTTTGTATTTCTGTGTGATCACTTGTAATGTCATATTTGTCATTTTTGATTGTACCTATTTGAATATTTTCTTTTACATCTTGTTAATCTAGCTAGTGGTCTGTAAATCTTGTTTATTATTTTGAGTGACAAACTCTTGGTTTCATTGATCTTTTTATGAATTTTATATCTCAATCTTGTTCAGTTCACTAATTTTAGTTATTTCTTTTTTCTGCTACCTTTAGAGTTGGTTTTTTTTCTTTTTCTTTTTCCTAGGTGCAAAGTTAATTTATGATCTCTTTAACTTCTTGATGAAGGCATTTAGTGCTATAAACTTTCCTCTTAACACTGCCTTAGCTTCTTCCAGAGATTTTAGTAAGTTGTGTCCCTATTTAATTTCAAAGTTTTTTAAAATTTCTGCCTTAATTTCAATGTTCACCCAGGAGCTATTCAGGAGCAAGTTGTTTAATTTCCATGTATTTGTATAGTTTTGAGAGATCTTCTTAGTATTGCTTCCTATTTTTATTGCACTGTGGTCTGAGAGTATGCTGGGTATGAAATCAATTTTTTTGAGTTTATGAAGAGTTTATGAGTGAGCGTGTGGTTGATCTTAGAATATATTCTGTATACAGATTAGAAGAGTGTCCTCATCTTCTGATCTCATCTTATCTTCTGATCTCATAGTCTGTGATTGTTAGGTGGGGTGTTCTCTGGATGTCTATTAGTCCAGTTGATCAAGTGTTGAGTTTAAGTCCAGAGTTTCTTTGTGAGTTTTCTGCCTCAATAATCTGTTTAGTCCTGTCAGTGGGGTGTTGTAATCTCTCACTATTATTGTGTGGCTAAGTCTTTTCATATATTAAGAGGAACTTGTTTTATGAATCTGGGTGCTCTAATGTTGAATGTGTATATATTTAGGATAGTCTTCTTGTTGGATCGCAGCCTTTATCATTACGTAATGCCCTTCTTTGTCCCTCTTGTTATTGATTTAAAGTCTGTTTTATCTGATATAAGAATAGCAACTCCTGCTCTTTTTTGTTTTCTGTTTGCATGGTAGATCTTTCTTTACTCCTTTACTTTGAGCCTATGGGTGTCATTACGTGTGAGATGGGTCTCTTGCTTATAAGGTTTCTTCTGAGAGGGTCCACTGCTAGTTTTACAAGGTTCCCCCATATGTGACCTGACCCTCCTTTCTAGCTGCCTTTAAGACTTTTTTTCAGTGACCATGGTGAATCTGATGATCATGTGCCTTGGGGATGGTCATCTTGTATAGTTTCCAGATGGAGTTCTCTGTATTTTGTGAGTTAGTATGTAAATCTCTCTAGTGAGATTAGGGAAGTGTTCATGTACTATATCCTAATATATTTTTCAAGTTGCTTATTCTCTTCCCTTCTCTTTCAGAGATGCCAATGTGTCACAGATTTTGTCTCTTTACAGAATCCCATATTTTTCAGAGGTTTTCTCAATTTTTTCCAGTTTTTCTTTATTTTTGTCTGATTCAAAAAACCAATCTTCAAACTCTGAGATTCTTTCCTCAACTTGTTCTATTCTGCTAATAATTCCAATTGTATTATGAAATCCTTATAGTGAATTTTTTAATTATAAAAGTTCAGTTTGTTTCTTTCCTAAAATGGCTATTTTGTCTTTCCAGTCTTGGATTGTTTTACTGGATTGCTTGGATTCCTTGGATTGGGTTTCAACTTTTTTCTGAATCCCAGTGAGCTTTTTGGCATCCAGATTCTGAATTCTATGTCTGTCATTTCAGTCATTTCAGAAAAACTGTTGCTGGATAGCTAGTGGATTTCTTTGGAGGCAAGGAGACACTGTTGCTTTTTGAATTGCTGAAGTTCTTGTGCTGATTCTTTCTTGTCTGGGAAGGTTGAATGTTACTTTAGCTATGATGTAAGTTGAGTATAGTCATTTCTGTATGTTTCCAGAGGGCTAAGGCTCTGTTCAGGGTCTTTATTTGTGGCTGAATTCTTGCCCTTGGTTTCAGCAGGTGGTATATTAGCAAAATATTTTTGGTATTGTAGTTTGGACTGTGATTCAGGAGATAGTGCTTAAGGGTAATGGTTGGTAGGTAGGCACTTGGGTGTGCAGCTCTTTTGTATGTCCTCACATTTGTAGCAGTGCTCTGCAGTATGGGGTGTGCTGGGAGAGAGGTGACTCCACTACCAGGACTTTTCCTGGGCCTTAGGGGAGCTCCCTCTGATCACTGACACCATGCCCACATTTCTTTTGTTAGAAGTTCTGAGCCACAGGGATTCATCTAGCAGAGGCCATGGCAGACAGATAAGCCACACCGTTTTTCAGATTGTCACTGCAAAGGGAGGTATGTCCTGCTCCTTTGCCAGGCCAAGAACCCACACATCTTACCCTTCTTAGTGCTCTGAGAATGTGGGCTTCTCCACGACTTGAGTGCGGGCCAATGATCTTGGTTCAGCACAGCTGAACTATGCGCTGTAGTCTTGGGGAGCCAGGACTGGCTCATGGCTCCATCCTGTGGACCCTTGGGCTTGGGTTCTAGGTGCACTAAGGTATCTGAAATGCTTCCAGGCCGCAAGCAATGCACTCAGGTGGAGCAAAATACCCAGGTTGGGTAAAGAAAATGTGACACATATACAGCATGGAATACTTGCAGTCATAAAAAAGGATGAGTTCATGTCCTTTGCAGGGACATGATGAAGTTGGAAACCATCATTCTCAGCAAACTAATACAGAAAGAACAGAAAACCAAACACTGCATGTTCTCACTCATAAGTGGGAGTTGAACAATGAGAACACATGGACACAGGGAAAGGAACATTATACACTGGGGCCTGTCGGGGGTGGGGGGCTAGGGGAGGGATAGCATTAGGAGAAATGTAGATGACAGGTTGATAGGTGCAACAAACCACCGTGGCACGTGTATACCTATGTAACAAACCTGCATGTTCTGCACATGTACTCCAGAACTTAAAGTATTATAATAATAATAAAAAAAAAGAAAACTTACTGAAGATATATTTTAAATGTAACTAACATTTTGATTTTACTTTTACTTCGAAACTCAGCCACTCAGAATTAGGTTAATTTTAATTCCTGCTTCACGTCCATTCACTTATTATTTATTCAGATATAGCCGTTTTGATTTATTTGCTCATTACTAATTATTTATTTTAACAATGGAATAAAGATTCCATTATTTGGGTAGTGACACAAAGCCACTGCACAAAACAAAAGCTAGGACTCTATCAACAGCCCATATCAAGACTTCTATTTCTCCCAACATTCCATCCTTCTCTTTCCTCTCACCCAAAAGGTGCATCCCTAAGAATCTTATGTTTATTGTTTCTCTTATCTCATTTTATTGTAATTATTTTTGTAAAGAATATACAAACATATATCTAGTACTGTTCTTTTAATTGTATAAAACTGTCAGGCTCTGTATAATTTTTGGAACTTCTGTCCTTTAACATTGTATTGCTAAAATTAATTTATATTGTTGCTTGAAACTATGTTGCAC
Source organism: Rhinopithecus bieti (assembly GCF_001698545.2). Lineage (NCBI taxonomy): Eukaryota > Metazoa > Chordata > Mammalia > Primates > Cercopithecidae > Rhinopithecus > Rhinopithecus bieti. Next base: position 728,888 of record NW_016803658.1, on the reverse strand, counting down.
TAATTTTGACTCCTATATAATATTAAATTAGTGAATATATTACAGTTTATTTTATACTGTTTTGGATATTTGGATTGGTTCAAGGTTTTGTTAATATGAATAGTGTCACTATAAACATTTTTTACGTATCTTCTGTTGTACATGTGTAAAAATTTCTCTTAGTTTTATACCTTACTATGGAAGTGCTAGAGTTTACAAATATTCAATTTTAGTGAAAAAAAAGTCAAATTTTTCCAAAGTGGTTGCTCTAATCTGTAACATGTAAAAGAGCCAATAGATTCACATTTGGTATTATAAGATTTTTAGGCATTTGGAATCCAGTGAGGGTAAAATGGTTCTGTATTATTATCTTAATAAATATTATTTAAAAATAGAAACTTTCCTCCATTTCTAATTTGGTCAGATCAACTGTATATTTAAAACTAATTACAAAACTATTTATGTCCTACTTTGAGCTACTTCTTTCTAACTCTTGTGTCATTCCATGATATGGTCACAGTCATGGTCAGTACTCTGATATACAGTCATTATGGCCAATGTGTTCTCTGCTATAATCCCACTTCCCTAGACAGAATGTCAGAGAGTGAGATCATGTATTTACTGTAAGCTTTCCAGCCATTCATTCTTTCTTACTATAGACATCTCATCTCATCCCAAATGATTTTTAAAGATATCTAAGAAATTTCCATTGACTACTTAAGTTTGAAAAAGATTTTATTAAAAGTACTGTGCTACATGGACACATTTACAAACACAGTCATAAGAGTGCAATGGTCTGTGGAGAGCTGGCCCAAGTTACTAAGTATTTTTTAAAATCCATTCAATTCGATTGCTGGATTTTCATGTTTCTTTCTTATAAGACATTAAGTTACCTAATATAAATGCAAAGTCACATTTAAGGTGATTCTCAGACATCTGAAGAGAAGAACTGATGAATGTTCTTTAAATCAGGAAATAGAAAAGGCAGGAGAGAAATCCTAGTGCAAAGCTCTACCTCAGCGAAAGCAAGGTAAGTATGATGATGACTCATGGGTTTACTGTTGTTTGTTAAGATACAAGGAATTTCCTGGAGGAAAAAAAAGTGAGAATTATGGTAAACATAAGATGGAAGCATACAGATGTGATCCTGAAACCTTCCCTCCCACCCCTCATTAACCTGAATGCAGTACAACAAAGTGAGTTTATTTGCCTTCTTCATGGAATGACAACTTTCATTCTGATTAAAGATATTTAAAAGCATCAGCCATCTCTAAGAGAGCTTAGCTGAAACTCTTTATGTATTTCTGATTGCAACGTATTTGGCCATTATGAACCAAGATAGATGATATATTTCCTAAACTGATACTGAATTGTCTAAGTTGCTAACAAGAAATCCTTTCATAACAGTACAGTTTTTAACCTTTACTTTCCTTATTCCTCTTTAATTCCTTGCTACTTCCCATTGAGTTGAAATGTTTATATTAAAACAAAACACCCACTGGAATTCTGAAGAAATTGGCTCACCCATCTTTCAAACTACAAGATATTTTTTGACAGTATACAATATTCATTATAATGGAATAAACATTTTCATATCTTAAGGATGTTGAACTCTAATTTTCCTTAAAGGGGATATTTACAACTTACTATTATAAATGCTGCCACTCAATCATAGGAGAAAATGATACTAAAATAGTTCAAGGCTAAAATCACACATAGGGCAGTTGTTCTCGAATATTTATAAGGCCACAACTCACTTATGCATAACCTATAAACTTGAAGAATTTATAAACCAATATAGTGGCAAGGAAAGCTAACAACCGAACAGTAAGATCTATGGCCATTATTTTTCATTTAGTCCTAGAAATACATTTCCTTTCTTTAATGAATCAATATGGTCCATTTCAAAGAGAAACAAGTGGAAGTGAAAAACACCAAATTATAGTTGACCACTTCTAAAGCAAGTGCTGATGGAAGAAGCAAAATTTCCCATTTAAAATACCCAAACAACTCCAAATTCTTTAACTCGCAGTTAGCACGCCTGAAATCTCTTGACATAATAGAGAAGCAGAGACCCAAAGAGAGATATGCGGTTAAATAGTGCTGCCTCTGGTGGCGAAAGGAGATGCTAAGTTGTTTCACAAGGTTATTTTTCTCTCACAGGCGCAGGCCTCCCGAACATTGGAGCCGTCTACGAATTATGCTGACGGTAACTCCACAGCTCCGGACAGAAACACAATAGACGGGCGTGGTCTTACAATCATAAGCCAGTTCCTTTCTCCAGTCCTTCCTGCCTATGTTCGCCTACGTGTTATGGGTTCTGCGGTCCTGATGAAACTCCCTGAACGGAGAAAAACCACACACTTCATCCCAGTGGCGAGTTTCTCCTCTTGCTCTAAGCAGGGTGTTTGACCTTCTAGTCGACTGTGTCCTCTGTGCCCCGGCGCCAGCTGTGTTCCTGACCCCAGAATAAATCAGGGCTGCACGGGGCCTGGCAGCGCTCCGCACACATTTCCTGTCGCGGCCTAAGGGAAGCTGTTGGCCGCTGGGCCCGCGGGGGGATTCTTGGCAGCTGGGGGGTCCGTCGGGAGCGAGGGCGGAGGGGAAGGGAGGGGGAATCGGGTTGGGGAAGCCAGCTGTAGAGGGCGGTGACCGCGCTCCAGAGACTGCTCCGCGTCCTCGAGCGGGACAGATCCAAGTTGGGAGCAGCTCTGCGTGCGGGGCCTCAGAGAATGAGGCCAGCGTTCGCCCTGTGCCTCCTCTGGCAGGCGCTCTGGCTCGGGCGGGGCGGCGGCGAACACCCCACTGCTGACCGTGCTGGCTGCTCGGCCTCCGGGGCCTGCTACAGCCTGCACCACGCTACCATGAAGCGACAGGCGGCCGAGGAGGCCTGCAACCTGCGAGGTGGGGCGCTCAGCACCGTGCGTGGGGGCGCCGAGCTGCGAGCTGTTCTCGCGCTCCTGCGGGCAGGCCCAGGGCCTGGAGGGGGCTCCAAAGACCTGCTGTTCTGGGTCGCACTGGAGCGCGGGCGTTCCCACTGCACCCTGGAGAACGAGCCTTTGCGGGGTTTCTCCTGGCTTTCCTCCGACGCCGGCGGGTTCGAAAGCGACACGCTGCAGTGGGTGGAGGAGCCCCAACGCTCCTGCACCGCGCGGAGATGCGCGGTACTCCAGGCCACCGGTGGGGTCGAACCCGCAGGCTGGAAGGAGATGCGATGCCACCTGCGCGCCAACGGCTACCTGTGCAAGTACCAGTTTGAGGTCTTGTGTCCTGCGCCGCGCCCCGGGGCCGCCTCTAACTTGAGCTATCGCGCGCCCTTCCAGCTGTACAGCGCCGCTCTGGACTTCAGTCCACCTGGGACCAAGGTGAGTGCGCTCTGCGGGGGACAGCTTTCGATCTCAGTTACTTGCATCGCGGACGAAATCGGCGCTCGCTGGGACAAACTATCCTCAGGGGATGTGTTGTGTCCCTGCCCCGGGAGGTACCTCCGTGCTGGCAAGTGCGCAGAGCTTCCTAACTGCCTAGACGACTTGGGAGGCTTTGCATGCGAATGTGCTACCGGCTTCGAGCTGGGGAAGGACGGCCGCTCTTGCGTGACCAGTGGGGAAGGACAGCCGACCCTTGGGGGAACCAGGGTGTCCACTAGGCTCCCGCCGGCCACTGCAACCACCCCCGTGCAGCAGAGAACGTGGTCAATCAGCGTCGACGAGAAGCCGGGAGAGATACCACTTGTCCCTGAACAAGACAATTCAGTAACATCTATTCCTGAGATTCCGCGGTGGGGATCACAGAGCACGATGTCTACCCTTCAAATGTCCCTTCAAGCCGAGTCAAAGGCCACCATCACCCCATCAGGGAGCGTGATTTCGAAGTTTAATTCTACGACTTCCTCTGCCACTCCTCAGGTTTTTGACACCTCCTCCGCCGTGGTCTTCATATTTGTGAGCACAGCAGTAGTACTGTTGGTGATCTTGACCATGACAGTGCTGGGGCTTGTCAAGCTCTGCTTTCACAAGAGCCCCTCTTCCCAGCCAAGGAAGGAGTCTATGGGCCCGCCGGGCCTGGAGGGTGATCCTGAGCCCGCTGCTTTGGGCTCCAGTTCTGCACATTGCACAAACAATGGGGTGAAGGTCGGGGACTGTGGTCTGCGGGACAGAGCAGAGGGTGCCTTGCTGGCGGAGTCCTCTCTTGGCTCTGGTGATGCGTAGGGAAACAGGGGACATGGGAACTCATGTGAACAGTTTTTCACTTTTGATGAAACAGGGAACCAAGAGGAACTTACTTGTGTGACTGACGATTTCTGAAGAAATCCCCCTTCCTCTAAATTCCCTCTAATCCACGGAGGAGCTAAATCAGAACTCACACTCCTTCCCTGAAGATAGAGGAAGTGGAAGTGCCTTTAGGATGGTGATATTGGGGGACCAGGTAGTGCTGGGGAGAGATATTTTCTTATGTTTATTCTGGAGGATTTGGAGAAGTGATTGAACTTTTCAAGACATTGGAAACAAATAGAACACAATATAATTTACATTAAAGAATAATTTCTACCAAAATGGAAAGGAAATCTTCTATGTTGTTCAGGCTGGGAGTATATTGGTTTGAAATCCCAGGGGAAAAAAATAAAAATAAAAAAAAAATAAGGATTGTCGATAACCCAGACTCAAATATCACTGGCTTCCTCCGGGAGTAATTAGGAACAGCTGAGGGCATGCTGGGCGTAAGCAGCAAGAGTGCATTCTGCTTTTAGATTGAGGGAAAGATCCTTACCTTCCTGGAAGGAGACACAGATCTTTAAGAACTTGTAACTTTTCCCTTGGTTCTTTTATCCTTTGTTTTCAAAGTCACTGCTACTGGTGTGCTTTGCTATAAATCTAAAGTGTAGTGTTGCCAGAATTGCTGGCTCTAGAAGCAAATTATGGTTGACCAACAATTCAAGTGTTTACTTTATGTCCTTGCCCAAGGAAACACATGATTTGCTTTTTCCCCTTCCAATGTTTGTGCTTTCCAGTGTAATGACCTCCCCAAGCAAATAGCCCCCTCCTAAGCATCAAAGTGCTCATCCTCATCTTCAATTATGGTGATGTTAATTCTCAATTAAAACGTTAATGCTAAGTATTGATTTGCAATCTTCTGGTTGCATCAAAGAAAAAGTAAGCTGGGTTTCCTCCAAAGTTGCTAGGTTCTTGTGCATTTTAAACCCATGGAAAACTTGAATACCAAGCCATTTTCTTTTTCTCTTGATAAGAATTTGTGCAATAACAATACTTGTTCATCTTGCAATGATGATAATTTTACAAGTGTTTACATGGGCAAAGGCATGGTAAACAGTTCACCATAAGAAATAATAGTATAAGAAATAAGTGACGAATTTTTCAAAACCTATCATCTTGTTATAACTGGGGAGTGTGAGAAAGTAATCTAAATGAAGCACTCCTATGAAAAATAATTAAGACATAATAAAATCACTGTCTCGTGGAATCAAGGTCCCTAGAAGATATCCCACTTTTATTAGTATGCTGAGACTTTAAAACTAAGAGTATGGGGGTTGGTGCATGCAGAGAGGCAGAGAAACAATCTTAGTAACAGGAATAAAAACAGAAAGAAGCTTAGACTTTATTTTCACAGAATTATTTTAATGTTCTTGTGTGTACAATGTATACAATGGAAAACAGACTTACAATTAGTACGTGATCAATTATAAAATATGACTAAAAATTAAAACAGCTCAATCCATAAATTCATTTCCTAAGTATAAATATATATATTTAGTATTATAACATTAAAGGAATAAAACAATAGGTAATTTGCCTCATATACTAAATACGTTTCTAAATAGTTACATTTAAATAAAATTACAGAAAAAATAGAATTAACAACATTCAAGGGAGTTTTAGATATTACTTTACAAGTTAAATTAAAAATCAGGTAAGCACAGTAAATGGCTTGCCCATGTTCCCCAACCTGACTTGTCACATTATATCTCAGTTCATCTCAATCTTGGTGTTTTATCTTTCTCCTTCACATGATCTCTCAGTAGAGAAGGTAACAATTAGAGTAGAACATATGATGCTTTCTTTTGTAATTTGAAAAATAGCTTTATCTATAACTGAGCTGAACTGTTGTGTGTGTGTGCGTGTGTGTATACATAGTCATGCATTGCTTTACAATAGGGATACATTCTGAAAAATGTGTTTTTAGGCAATTTTGTCATTGTGTCTACATCATAGCACGTGCTTACAAAAACCTAGATGGTATAGCATGTTACAGCACTGAATACTGTAGGCAATTTTAACACAAATAATAATTTTCAAATAAGGTCATATTCACAGGTACCAGGGGCTAATTTACACATGTTTTCAGAGGACAATGCAATCCACAACAAGCATTCTATAGTATTTTTCTTCTTATATTGTGCTTCTCAAATCCATATCTTTTATCTCAAGCTATAGTCCTATGTTTTTCCTCCTTTGAGAAGCTGCTATGTTAATTAATTGCCACTTAATATTTTGAAGAAATACTCTAGAAATACAACTTTTCCCACTGAGTGAACTCTGAATCATGTCAAATAATAATTCCTGTGAATGGGGCTTTTCCATGAAGCTCAGTGACAGGTCAAATAGTGATAATTCTGTGTGGATGGGGCTCTATTAAAACTCCAAACCTGTTCTGCCCCTCCTAGTGGCTGCTAGGATGATGGTCTTCACAGCTACTATGTTTGCAATGCTGCTGCTTTTGAAGGCTTCTGCAGAGCTGGGCAATGGAAGATGAAACTAGGCCAAGTTAAAATGCCATAAAGCTCACTATTCTTACCAAGATTTAGCTATTTTTCTTGAATAAACACTTTTTGGGCCATTGCAGGTCTTTGGTTAATAATAAGAGTACCAAAAGATATGATTTGGACAATTTTTTCCAGGTTCCTCACTGCTTTTAACAAGGAGCAGATTTTTCAGAGAAACTTACTTTGTCATCTGGAAGTACCACCCATGTGTTGCATTTAGATGTCTTTGTAGTCTTCTTCAGTTTGGAAGAGTTCCCCAGTCATTCCTTGACTTCCATGACATCAGCAGTTTTTAAGATAATTGGACAGATTTACTTTGTAGCGTGTTCTTAATTAGGGTTTGTTTTTCATCCAGGCTGCCCATCTTTGGATGGAATATTATAGAAGTGATGCTTTGTTTCCCTTGCTTTTGCTTCTTAGCAGTTGGCATGTGATTTCAAATTGTCACATTATTTGTGATGTCAACTTTGATCATTCAATTAAGGTGGTGTTTGCCAGACTTCTCAACTCTAAATTCTTCCTTCTTAATTAATAAGTGTTTTGTGGGGAGGTAATTTGAGACTGTGTAAATATATGGTTCCTTAGGAAACTTTCAATATCTTACTTGTATCAGTATATATTTATGAACTTCTATTTTATTCAAAAAGTTACCATCATTATTTACTTTGATATTTAAATTATCTCAGATTCAGGCAGTGTGATCCCCTTTGGGTTGTCTCCTGTGTCCTTCTGACAGGCTCCCAACCTTCTTGGATAGTTCTTTGCTTTCTGGCACAAGAAAATAGCCCAGACTCATTTTGTACTTCTTCTGCTCAAATCCAAGAAGCTACAGTTAATTTTAGGGAAAAATGGTCATCAGAAAACATGATCTGTGCCCTATATATACTCATTGCTTTCAAGTTATTGTTGTTACTAGGTGTCTTCTCAACAAAGAGAGTTAGGAAATGTATGTTTGTGTTTATGGGTGTATGTGTATTCATAAATATACATAAACCTACAATATACACACACATATACATGTGTGTTTATACCTACATTTTTTCTAAATCTATCTTATCTATTTATACTTCCATTTGTATTGAAAACCATAACTCACACCAATATCTCTAATTCCAATCCAACACTGTAGGGTTTAGTCTTCTCATCCCACTTGGTCTCTGTTACCCTGCTCTTGGCTGCCATCCATTGAAGATGTCCTCTTCAAGTCACTTGGATTCTAATCCCAAACAGCTGCCTGTTACTAGCAGCCCCACCTTTGTGAAAGTTCTCTTCTTCCTGCTTGGGCTCAGACACTAAACTGGGCCACCATCTGGGCCACTCTCTACACACCACTCAGACTCTATAATATTTTACTCTTGGGCATGATGCCTCCCCATTCTACTGGCATGGACACTGACCCTCCTTGGTCCCACTTAATGATGTTTTGGCTAAATTGTTTCAAATGGGAAAGGAAGGGAAGACGAAGAGATATTGAATTCTTATCACAAGTTATGCTTACCCACCTATACATATCCATGTACTTTTAAAAAACTGTCTTTAAAAAAATAACTATCTAGAACAACCTGTTCCCTTCACTTCATCTGGAAAACCCCCATTACTTTTCAGGTATAAGATTGAATATTATTTTACCTGAAAGGTGTTTCCAAAGTCCTAACTCCAGGATAGGATCTAATGGTCACATATCCTATCATCTCAGTGTATGGCACATAGGAGGTTTTATGTGTATGTGTGTGTATGTTTTAATCATCCTGCTTAACCTATATCTCAGATTTCTAGTGATTATTTAGAAGGATCGAATGCAGGTTCTTATGCCACCTTATATGCAATAGAAAGAATGTGTCTTACTATAGGTTAACTATTTAGAGGTTTCTAAAAATTAATTGATTCCAGTATCTCTTTATTGACAAAAAGGAAAAAATCATCAAGTTAAAAATAAAGCCTTGTTTTGGCAGATATTTGCAAAAATATAACTGATTTGATGAAATATCTTCACTTATAGGTCAAGTTCCTTTAGTTACCTAGAGATATATTTAGCAGCTCATTTACATTGGAGGACACCTTGTGAGGTTATGCTGCTTAGTGTTAAATATTTTACAGGAAATTACTGGCATGTCTCCTGAGTGATTATTAATTCATGAGTAAAAAATTATCAGAGTTGCCGGGCGCGGTGGCTCAAGCCTGTAATCCCAGCACTTTGGGAGGCCGAGACGGGCGGATCACGAGGTCAGGAGATCGAGACCATCCTGGCTAAC